>NC_133388.1:113326066-113629097 GCF_047511655.1 Castor canadensis
TGGAGCAATAATTTTTACATATTTTTGATATACCTACTTAGAAATTTTTCTTGAATGTTTTCATTGAATGGCAAATACTATTTTTTCCTAAATTCTTATTTCACAAGCAAAATATTTTTGTTCCTACTTATCCATTTTAGGGGTTCATAGAAAAAATAATTATGAAGAAGACATTACAAGTAGACAAACAGGAGATATACAATCTGAGAAACAGAGTTAGCATGGACAAGAATTTGTGAGTCTAGATGACATCTCCATATATCAACTCCTATCTTGGCAACCCAGATCCATTGTCTGATGATTAGGGTTGCTAGACTTCAATTTGATGTCCAGTATTTCCCCAGCTCAGAAAACATAAGACTACAGAGGCTAACCACCATCTTGGAATCTTAATTCCCATTCCCTGCACGGAGAACAGGAAATATTTCTCCTTTTGTCCCCCACTTCTCCTTACTTATTCTGTTACACTAAAATAAATCCCTTCTAAAACTTCTACCTTTTGAGAGTCCTTGTGAGACAGCTTGAAATGCTTTTCACATTTGTGGCTCTCCAGAACCTATGATTTTGTATAAGAACTGGGTAGTTGTGGGAACCCCTCACACTTTCCCTGGTTTTATTTTATGCTCAGATTATTGAATTCTGGAGTTTGCATGTTAGTCCCTATGTGAACTACCTCCTGTTATTGTGCCTAATTTTACAGCAGGAAACATATTTCATTCTCTACTATCCAATATAAAAAAATACTAAAAACAACACACCTACCTCTGGTATACCTTCACTTACCCATGTAAGTGAATTATAATACCTGGATAATTTATTTCTATTGACAGAATATTTGGAGTGTAGGTAAGCAATATTGATAATAAGCTTCTTAAATATCACTAGAATTTAGGGTTTATGTTAAAAATCTTAATTCCCCTCCCCCCACACATACAATAAATAATTGATACACAGGGAACTCCAGAAAAGATACACTTTGAAAAAATTATAAATAATTCCTTGCTCAAGACAAGTTTCCTCTCTTATATTGTCTTCATAGACACATATACATATAAATATACATAACTTCATACTAGTATGTAAATGCATGTGCATTCATATTTCTGTACACAGAGGTCTATGTTTGTGTACGTGTATAGATGGTATGAAAGAATAAAGGAATGTTTGGTTTATTTTTAGTTGTTTTGTTTTAGATGTATGTGCTTTTTCACTAAGTTAGAGAATTCTAGTCCTATGATGAGAATTCCTACAATAAAAATAAAACACCTGTTTTCTTTAAATATTTCATCAGAGTAACCTTTATAATCAGTCCTTAAAACATCAGTGCTTCCTCTGATATTTCTCATGTTTGAAACTTTTTAATTTAATATAAATTATGTTTAAAAAAAAGTTCCCAGGACATCTATGAGAATTTCCACATACCCTTTACTCACAGCCCCAGATGTGAACATTTTACTACCGAAGTTTCATTATTCTGTGTACCAGCTATAATTTATTTTTCCTAAACTACTCACAATAAGTTGTAGGTCTGTGTTCCTTTTACATTAAATATGTTTCACAGAAACAACAACTTGCTCAAAAATGTACAATGATCAATATCAGAAAACTGACATTGATATACTGTTATCAACAAGTACCTAAAGTTGTAGAGAATTTTATTTTCTCACTTGATCCAATAATATTCTAATCCTTTTTGCCCTTTCCTCTGCACTAATGTCACTACTACTCTTTGTCTATAGATTTTTTTTATACATGTAGCTAGTAAAAATTAATTTCACAAAATTCTCTGATTGTTTCTATTTGTAAGACAAACAAAATTTAATGAGTGTATTGTGTGTTTTTGGAAAGTTTTTGTACTTTGATATTTTAAGAAGTTGTTTTCAATCCAATTGTTTTACAGAATTATTAGTTTATAGACAGATAAAAATAATTCAGGGATTTAACTTAAACAGAAATAATTAAATATTACATCTACTATTGGATATTTTTTCTTCCTTATTTTATCTTATCTTCTTTTTTTCATGCCCCATAAAACATGGGAATTATCTAGGAAAATGTAACTTAAGCAGAATTAGCATTTATATATCATTTTAATTCATTTTGTACTTCCTAGATTTTAAACTCAGTATTAATTAAATAATTTATACATGATTTGAAATCAAATACTCAATTTATGCTTTTATAATTGTCATAATCATATATACTTGTATTTCTTGCTAATTCTCTTACCTTTATGTATCCCCTAATTTATAAAGGCAAAAATTTTAAATCACTTTGTAAAACAACAGTAATCATTCTCTAATTTCATTCAGACATTGGACTGTAGTTAGTGATGCATAAAACTTCCTTGAATATTATCTCTTTTAAGATTAGACAATAAAAAGGAAAACATATAATTAAGAATCTGATGCATTTGTTCATTTATAATTCACTTTGGCTTCAACAAATCACCTAATCATTAATAGTTGATCTTGACATGGAAATCACAGGGCATAGCTGCACATGCCTACTCATATGTGCAGTATTTTTTTCTAAAAAATGTGTAAGCTCTCCTTGTAATAGATTGAATGTTTATGTCTCTCCCATGTCAAAATTCTGATCCCCAAGATGACATCATCAGGAAGTGGAAATTCTGGGAAGTGGTTCCATATGTCATAAGGTATATCATACATGAATTAGAGTAGAGCAGTTATGAATGAGAACTTAGAGAGGACTTTTACACATTTTGCCATGTGAGATTATAGTGAGAAGGAAGCCATATGTGAATATTTGAGCCCTTACCAGAATTTGAACATGCTGTTGCCCTACCCTTGGACTTCCCATCCACCAGAGCAGAACAAAATTATTTTCTATTATTTATAAACCACCCAGTCTGTCATATTTTTGTTATAGCTATCTGAGTGGACTCTCATGATGTCCTCCCATGGAAATACATCAATTATCAGGGGCAGAAATAAGATGTGGACATGAAATCACTGTAAATCTTCTCACTGTGGTAGTCTTTCACTGCACTGTCACTTTCCTGGTCATCAGTATCTTATCACAGCTGACAGCTGCTTTCAGAGAAGGCTGGAAACATCTGCTTCCTAATTAGGAGGAGTATAAATAGATAAACACAAGAGAATAGTTATTGGGGCCGGAAAATGTGATTAGTATGATACAATGCTATAGGCAAGGAACATTTTGATGCAATATTTCTTAAACTGGCTCATTGTGAAGAATCTACTATCCATGACTATTGCAGTATTTAAATAGAGTTTGAAATGTTAGTAGATATAACAGGTTATGAAAGGTTTTATTTATGAATCAGCATTTAAGTAGAAATGCATGTCCTCTAGATAAATACTTCAGAATGAATTAACTTTCTGTATCCATTTATGCAATTTGAAAGCAATGGATTGAGCATAATTTATTTTACAAAGTCATGGCTACTTGTTAATTTCAAGAGAATTCTGATAAGGTACTTCCTTCTTATTCTGTATACATTTTACTTTTATTTGCCTTTTCACTATCACTTTTGAAATATAAATGGGTTTTTCAAAAAGCATGCTTAGCTCATATATTACCAGTGGGAATTCAAATTAGTTTACATAATAGCTATGAATGAGAATTTTATGTGTCTTATAAAACTATACATGCTTTTACTCCTTGACACAGAATTCCCACTCCTTGGAATGTGCATTCTTATAAGCTGCAAAAGTATTAATAAATAAATGCATGAATGATAGTATTCCTTTTAACACTATTTTAAAATACTAAATATCATATACAATTAAAATGTCTATCAATGGAATACTTGTTTAATAAACTATAATACAGCCATAAAATGTAGTATATAAACCTATAAAATGAGTAAAAACTCTCTCTTTAGACCACTATGGCAAAATCTTTAAGGAAAATCCTATTAAAATATGATTGGAGAATATCCACATAATTTGAACATTGGTGGTCTGAATATCTACGAAAAGGGAAGTTTGAAGTAACATGAGAACACAACATGTATTTATTTACATTTTTATAGGAAAACTATATTACACTTTCCCTGCAAGTGTAAATCATTTCATAGTGTATATTCATAACAACTATTCTCTCACTTGTAAAAGTAGAATCATACAACTCTGACTTATCAGACAAGGAATGCTGATAAGGTAAGTCTCATATCCTGTTTGGATCTGTGCCTAGATCTCTCAGAGCTGGAACAAGGCAAGTGTGTGGAACATGAGCAGCCCCTGAAACATTAACCATCAGAAGTAAGTGACATACCTGATATGGTGGGCAGTTTAAACAAGAAGAAACAGAGCTGGGAATGCAGAAATCAAAGACAGCATCCCTCACAGATGCATGAACACCCCTCACAGATCCTCAGATTTGGAAGTGTGCATCTGTATCTTTCGCAGTTCACTAGGTAGAAGTGTGTGTGTGTTGCTCCTAGGTCATCAGCCTGCTTGTTCTGGCTGCACGGGAGCTGCAGCTGCTCGGTTGAGAGTGGGATGGATGCTGGAGGTTGTGTGCAATAGTGAACTTTGGAGTTTCAGTCCAATCACATTGGAAGGACCTCACCAAGTATCTGAGGTACTCAGATAATATGGTAGTGTGAGTACCCTTAAAAATATGAACCTGTTCTAAGATAAATGTTATCCCGGTGTCTAAGAATTTAAAAAACCAAACTTTGACAAAACCACCTTAAACTGTGAATAGACTAAGCCAGGCATGGTGTTACATGCCTATAATCCTAGTTACTCAGGATGTAGAGATAGAAGGTCTAACACTGGAGGCCAGGCCAGGCAAAAGTTAGTGAGATCCTATCACAAAAATAAGCCAGGTGAGGTGGTGGCACCCTGTGGTCCTAGCTGTTCAGGAGATAAAGGCAGGAGGATCACAGTGTGAGGCCAACTTGGACAAAGACAAGCTGGAGACCCTATCAGAAAAACAAACTAAAGAAAGTATAAAAACAGGGGTGTGGCTTATGCAGTAAAGTGCTTGCAAATTTTTCTCAGCAATCTACAGAACCTTCAACAAAATAGTTCATATCTAAGGACATGAAGCCAGTCTTAATAAATACCTGAAAACTGAAATAATTTCCTATATTTTTCAGGGGATAAACTTAGAAATTAATAATAAAAGTAACTACAAAGACATTCAAACATATGGAGACTGAACAATTCACTATTGAATGATCAGTGTGAGTTATCAGAGAAAAATTTAAAAACTCCTAAAATCAAGTGAAAATGAAAACAAAACCTACTAGGACCTTTCAGACACAGCAAAGGTTGTGCTAAGAGGAAAATTTTTTTTTTCATTTTTCTTTTATTATTCATATGTGCATACAAGGCTTGGTTTATTTCTCCCCCCTGCCCCCACCCCCTCCCTTACCACCCACTCCGCCCCCTCCCGCTCCCCCCCTCAATACCCAGCAGAAACTATTTTGCCCTTATCTCTAATTTTGTTGTAGAGAGAGTATAAGCAATAATAGGAAGGAACAAGGGGTTTTGCTGGTTGAGATAAGGATAGCTATACAGGGCATTGACTCACATTGATTTCCTGTGCGTGGGTGTTACCTTCTAGGTTAATTCTTTTTAATCTAACCTTTTCTCTAGTTCCTGGTCCCCTTTTCCTATTGGCCTCAATTGCTTTAAGGTATCTGCTTTAGTTTCTCTGCATTAAGGGCAACAAATGCTAGCTAGTTTTTTAGGTGTCTTACCTATCCTCACCCCTCCCTTGTGTGCTCTCGCTTTTATCATGTGCTCATAGTCCAATCCCCTTGTTGTGTTTGCCCTTGATCTAATGTCCACATATGAGGGAGAACATACGATTTTTGGTCTTTTGAGCCAGGCTAACCTCACTCAGAATGATGTTCTCCAATTCCATCCATTTACCAGCAAATGATAACATTTCATTCTTCTTCATGGCTGCATAAAATTCCATTGTGTATAGATACCACATTTTCTTAATCCATTCGTCAGTGCTGGGGCATCTTGGCTGTTTCCATAACTTGGCTAAGAGGAAAATTTAATGAAGGCTTTGAGGCCTTCATTAAAAATTCAGAGAAGTGTCACATAATTAATGATATACTTCAAACTCTTAGAATAATAAACTAAGCCAAACCCAAAAGCAATAGATAGAAAAAAATAATAAAGATCATGTCACAAGTTTATGAAATGGAGTCTAAAAGAATACTACAACCAACTGCTGAAACAAAAAGTTGATTTTAGAAAAGACAGACAAAATTGACAAACCCTTAGCCAAACTATTTAAGAGAAAGAGGTAGAACATCCAAATTAAAAAAATGAATAAATTTCTGGATGCATATGTCCTACCAAAATGGAACCAGGATAATATAAACTTCCTAAACACACTTATAACAAACAATGAAAGTGAAGTAGCAATAAAGAGTCTCCCAACAACAAAGTCCAGAACCTAATGGATTCACTATTGAACTCTACCACACCTTTAAAGATCTATACTAATGCTTCTCAAACTCTTCCATAAAATAGAATGGAAGGCATACTATCAAACTAATTCTATGAAGCCATTATTACCTTGATATCCAAACTACATAAGGATACTACAAGAAAAAGTAATTAATGAACAATTTCCTGATGAACAAGGACACAAAAATATTCAATAAACTACTTGCAAACCAAATTAAACAACATATTAAAATGATCATGCACCATGATCAAGCTGTTTTCATTCTATGCATGCAAGTATGGTTCAAAATATTCAAAGCAATAAACATAATACAGTACTTAAATAGAACACAGTGTACAAATTACATGGTCACTGCATTAGCTGCAGAGAAAACCTTTGACAAAATTCAACATCCCTTGATGATTAAAAATGGAAGCTCTTGTCACATTAGGAACAGAGGAAATACTTCAAGACAATAAATACTGTATTTAACAAACCTATATCCATAATCTTCCTAATCAGGAAAAGCTGAAAGCATTTCCTCTAATGCCAGAGACATGACAAGGATGTCTACTTTCTCTACCCTTCTTCAATATAGTGCTAGAATCTTTATCCAGAGAAAAAAAGCAAGAGAAAATAAATAAAATGGATACAAATAGGAAAATAAGAAGTTAAGTTATTCCTATTTACAGATCAAATGATCCTTTACTTAAAAGACACAAACAACTCTACCAAAAAAAATAAAAGCTTCTTAAATCTGATAAACACTTTTTGACAAAGCAGCAAGATATAAAATCAATGTACAAAAGTCAGTATCTTTTCTATATCAATAATAAACATCTTGAGGAAGAGATCAGGAAAACAATCATTTTCATAATAACCTAAAATATTAATACTTTGTAATAAATCTAATAAAGGGGGCAAAAACCTCTCCAAAGAAAACCAAAAATATTTGAAGAAATTGAAAAAGACACTATAAGATATCTACTCATGGACAGTTCAGCCCTGGCTACCCTAGGAACAAAATGTCTTAAGACACTGGGAAAATGGCAGCAATCATTATGAGCAGTCATAACAAACAGGCACCAGCCAGTCAAACCTTGGGAAAGAGAACAAAAATTACCTCCACCCCAATAAATGGAGGCTGACTGTTAGAGATTCACTAATGCTGGAAGAACAGAGACTTCTCTCTTGTTCAAGACTCACAAAGACTACAGGGAGATCATAACTATCACATGGAACAAGGGAAGAGTCCCTGAGAAATCCCCAAGCCCATGAGCAAGGTTCTCACACCCTGAGACTGACGTGCAACAAAAACAACAGCAATGCTTTTGCCACCTGCCATGCTAGGAAGGTGTGCAATGGGTGACAAGGGACCTGAGGACAGGTATTGCCTGCATGTGGAAAAGAGCATGGGGAAGGACCTTAGGGAGGTTAATTCTCAGAGAAACCCTAAAACAGAGAATGAAACAGGAAAGGGAACAATAATTTTTTAAAAGATTTCAGCAACTAGGAAAGTAGCCTGAATACCAGTGAATTCTAGAGAACTTCACATCTTTCAGAAAAAGAGAAGAGAATCTCTTCCATTATTTTATGGGAATCACCTAGCTCTTATTTAAAAAAACTAAATATATTATAGGTAAAGAAATTATAATAGGCTCCAAGAAGTAATAATGCCAAATATAGGCAACTACTAATGGCCTGTTGACACACTGATTCAACGTGTAATGCATGAGGGACTTCCTCAGTTTAACAATGTATCCATAAACCAAAGAGCTAACATCATGCTACACAGTAAATCAGCAAATGCACATTCCAAAGACTGAAGTAGGGCCCTGGTGTCCACTCTCACCACTACAGTTTAACATTTTACTGGAGTTATTGGCCCGCAAAGTTAGGCAGAAAAACAAAAAAAACTACAACAACAGAAGAAGGCAAAGCTAGACACTGATCCAGAAGGTATAAACAGCAGACAAGGTGAGAGCTGATTGCCCAGTTATAATCTGGGAGGTGTTTCCAGGCACAGGGAGGAGCGACTTACAGACAAGCTGGCAGAGCCCTGGCTTAAGTAGAAAGAACTGAGAATCTGGAGAAAACAATGTAACACGAAATCGAGCCACAGGCTCTAGAACAGCAGCCCTGCACAGTTAAAGAATGTTCAGCCACACAAGGTCTCTCAAGTGTTCAGCAGAGAAATTATCATCAGTAAATAAATATGAGAAAAGTACCTGAGGTGTAAGAAAGAACCAAACATAAGGATAAAGGAAGCATTGTCTGCCACTCACACAGGGACAGGAATAGCGTGTGTTCCAAACAGCAAGAAATGGAAAACTCATTGCCGGAAGACTGGGTGGGTGGAGGACTCAGGGAAGCCTTACTTTTGAGTCCTAGGCTGAAATGCTCCAGATCCACATAACACAAAATAAAACCTAAGACTCCAAAGAACAATATCATTTCTGATGGCTAACAATTTAAAAGGTGTATGCACCTAAAACAGATAAAGTCCATAAAATTTATGACATAAAAATGAAAATTAAAGATAGAAACTGATAATTAAACAACTAGATTTTGCAATTTCTCACTATTTCTGAAAAAGTGACAGATCAAGTAGACAGAGTCAGTACAGCCACTGAGAATGTAAAAGATAGTCAAACAATTTGACCCACTCATCTTCCAGAATGCAGCATCAAACAACTGCAGAATAAAGAATCTTTTTAAGTGCAAAAAAATCCCATTAAGATAGGTCATAGTCTCTGGAATAAAACAAATTGTAATAAATCCAAAGAATTCAGCCATGCAAATTATATGCTAGTTTCACAATGGGATTGTGTTAGAAATTAACAAAAGAAATATCCCTGAAAAAATGTGCAAATTATTTGGATAATATTAACTCAGTTTTCATAACCCACTGGTTAAGGAAAAAACTCAATATAGAAAGCAGAAAATATTTTTACCTGAGAGGAAACAAAAGAAAAGATTTCAGGTTTGAATGGAAACCATTAAAGCAGTACTTAGAGGAAATTTCTAGCCCTGACCATTTATATTAGGAAGAAAGAAATATTTTGTAAAAAAAAAAAAAAACTAATTTAGAAGAGCAAATTTAGCTAAAAGAAATGTAAATCAAATACGAAACCAGAATCAAGAAAATCACTACAACCAAGAACTGATACTTAGAGATGGTCAACAAAACTGATAAACTTCTGGACAGACTGGACAGGAATAAAAATAGAAGACAAATATGAGCAGATCAGGGGAGAGATTAAAATGCATTGAACATGTTGTGAAGTGCTCATTGCCTACAAATCAGACAACATAAGGTGCATGATTGCATGAAATACAAACACCTCTCCAAGAGACAGATGTTCTTAAAACCCCATATCTGTTAAACAAACTGCAGTAAAAATAGACTAAGAAAATCTCAGGCTTTTCTGGTTTCATTTGTGAATTCAACCCAACATGAAAGGAGAAGATAAAACAATTCTATGCCAGCCTTTCCAGAAACGGAAGAGAATGAAGTATATACTAGACTCATTCCTCAAGACCACACAAAAATGATACCAAAAACTTGAGAATATTTCTCAAGACATAGATGAACAAATACTAGACAATGTTTAGCAATGTGAGTCTAGCAATTACATAGGAGAATATATCACAAATTATTGGGATATATTCTAGGAAAACTAGAATGGTTTGATAGTGAAATATCCATCACTACAGTATAAAATGTTAATGATTAGCTAAAAATGAGAATACAACTCATCATTGTGGATGCAGAAAAATAATTTCACAAAAATCTACCATATCTGCTGTCTATGGCCCTACCTCCCTTTACAGTAAGGACAGGCAATTATAAGTCACCATGTCTCCAAGAAATGAATGAGAGGTAGTTGGTAAGCTCTAAATACCTGCACAGATTTAAATTATTCCTTTAAAGATAACACATTTGGTTCATTTACCTTAAATTTTGATTAGCATGTATGAATTATACATATTAAAGGAATCCAGTATGGTATTTCAGTACATGCATGCAGCATCACGCAGTGACTGAACTGAGGTAGTCATCATTTGCCTTTCATCATGCCTTGATGTTTGAAGACTTTGGGCTGCTGTTCTCTTGATCTTTATTTTAAATGTGTGTATATGTATAGATGCATGTGTATGTATGCACATCTATCAATCTATCTATCCATATCAATTTTTGTGACTTACTACTCACCTCACTGTGCATGGAGCACCAGAACTCATTGCTTATATCTAACTGTGTTTGGCAATAGCAATATAGCTTTTAAAGATGAAAATTCATAAAGAAATAAAGGAAATCCTTCAAACTTCCTGAGATTTCTGTTGGGAAGATAAGACTTTGAGAATGGCAACTCCACAATGTCTGTTACTTTGAAAGCACACTTGAATTGCTGGCATATGTCCTTAATATTGTGAGAACCTGTGCAGACCTTAGTCAAGAATTCAGAACAGCAAGGGAAAAATCCATACAGTTTCAAAAATATTCTGATTAAAAAAATAGTATACAAACAAGTGCATTAGTATAATAAATATAAATCTGAATAAAGGCAACTCTGAACTCATCAAATACATGGAAATATTCTCTAAATGTAAAAGTTATATACAATTAAAATCAAATACAAATGACATTTAAAATAAATATGATAATTTCTTATCAAATTAAGATACACATTCATAAAATTTTTGAGGTGTAAATAAGTTTTTTTTGAGAGAAGGTTTAGGTAGCCTAAGATGGCCTCAAACTCCTGATCCTCTTGCTTAGTTCTCCGGAGTACTGGGTTTACAAGGCATGTGTCACCATGCCTGGCTTTGTAAATAATTTTAAAGCAATAAAATTTCAATTTATTTTATAGATAGAAAAGGCAAGTGAAATGAATAAAATATTTTAAACAATATTCATTTAAACTAAAAATATTTTGGCCACCCAGTGGATAACAATATATCTGTTTACAGCATTAAATGACAATAGAGATTTTAGAACATGTTAAGTTAGAAATTCTGTGTTATCAAAATAATATGATAAGAATGTCACTTTATGGCCCTCCTCCCCCAAACCATAACTTATCATTAGCAAAAGATCTGACAAAACTGTCAAATTTTATCAAATTTGAATTGTTGCTTCTTATAAGACACAAGGAAATGTAAAGTTAAGCCACAAAAACATTGTGTGTGTGTGTGTGTGTGTGTGTGTGTGTGAGATGTTGGATCTATTGTTTTAATTGTTTATTAAGAAAATTCAAACAACTACTCTTATCCCAAATAATTTGTAAGATAAAATAGGTACTTATCCATACATTAATTAGATGAGGAATTTCTATCCTTAGAAGTAATAAATTAGAAAAGATTAACCCCTGTCAGTTTATAAAAACCAAATCTCCCATTGATTATTAATGTTAAAAATCTATTTTACTAGAATTAGAGAAATACAAATTAAAATAATGAAGTACATTTTCAAAGGAATAATACTATTCTAAAAGCTAAAAAAGTGAAGATTATTACTTTTACCATGCATTTATTTAGTCAGTGTAGCATTTGCAAAGCAGGAGTTGCATCTATTTAATTATTGCTATATTCCAACAGTGCTCAACATAGTAAGGCTTCAACTAGTAATAGTTAGAACAAGTCAACTAGTGAATAAAAAGGCCCATGATGTCTCTTCTAAATTAATATAGAAGAGAGATGGTAAGTGGTTTTGTGGAGTCATGTAGGAAAAGAGAGCTATATTGGTGGCGCACTGGCTCATGTCTACAATCATAGATGCTAGGGAGGCTGGGGAGGGATTGTAGTTCCAGGCCGACTCTGGCAACACATGTTTGTTAGACTCCATCTCAACAGAACGTCTAAAATAACAGGGTCATAGTCCAGGTTGACCTGTGCAAAAAGGAAGATCGTATTTCCAAGATAAACAAAGCAAAAGGGTTAAAGGTGAGGCTTAGGTTGCAGAGCACGTTAACTAGCATGAGGTCATGAATTAAAACCCCAGTAGCATGCCCTTAAAAAGAAGATTAATATGTAGATTCAGCTTCAGAAATTTTGAGCAAATCAAGGAAAGAATGGAAAAACCACAGAAGGAAAACATTGAGGACGAGCAAAGAACTTCAGCTACCCAAGTCAGAAAATGAAAATAATTGTTTTCATCATGTGATAATTCAAGTGTTGTGGTTGCAAACAGAAGCAAGATGCAGTTCATAAATGAGATTGTTAAAATGATGCTCAGCTGCAAAACTCTATAATAGAAATGTTCTTATTGGAAAACATTCTGCTCACAAATGCCTGTGGATTAGATGTGAAAAGTAAAACTGATAATGTAAATGCACATTGATAAGGTGAAAAAGAAGTGTGGGACTGACTGGAGGCATGGCTTGAGTGGTGGGCGACTGACTAGCAAGCAGGAGCCCCAGAGTTTAACCCTCAGTACTGCCAAAACAGAAAAAAGGATAGGAATGATAACTATAAATGCATCAAAAGGTAGAGAACAACTTTGGCAGTGAAACCAGAAATGCATGGTGGAGGTAAAGGATATTTTAAAAGAAAATGTTTTAGCTTTGTAAAGAATTTATAATCATAGCTTCCCATGCACACATCTGCCTTTCTCCTGCTAGATCACAAGACCACCTGAAGTCTGGCCCCCAAGTCTGTACACTGTGTCCCTCATGGTGTCTACTAGAGAAAGTGTAAATGGTAGGTGCTGAAGAGCACTGTTTGATTAATTTATAAAGACACTTTCAGCATTTTCAGCTAAAAGTGATCAATGAAAACTGACAGAAGCAGAGATTGTTATGAGAAGAAAGGAAATGTCTATCTCATGGATTTTCAGAAAAATTTCATTTTTGGGAAGGACATATATAAAGAAAGAAAAAACATTGCTTTGAGCACTTTAGATTTAATATATAATTTTGAAACATAAACTCTGATTATATAACAAACAGAATTTAAATTCTTTGATTATGGGTAATTTTATTTAATGAACTTTGTTTGAAACATACAAAATTTGGTTTTATAAGACAAAATTGTTAGAGTTCAAGTTTGCACTTATTACTTAACCATCTAATAAACTTCAAAATGAACACACAATTACAGTAATATTAACAGGGAGAGCAAGTTCTCATTAGGCAGTCAAGGGCAGAAAACACATCTCTGCATTTCAGCAGTATACAAACATAGGTGAAGTTCTTTTGTGGCATCACACTTTCAAATAGATCTCTTTCCTGGAGATTGTGCTGACCCTTAGGGTTCATCCCAGCAGTACTAGGGCCCAAAGTTATTTTCTCTAAAACACACTGTGAGTTTGTAGAAGTTATTACACAAATGACTTTAAGAAGAGGAGCCGACATGGAAGAATACAAGATTTTGGTACAGACAAAAGCTAATGAGGTTAAAAGATACCAGTTTATCAATCCTATTATAAAAATATGCAATATATCACTTATCTTTTTATACTCTAAGGACCTAAGGCCAGTTGCCTTTATGATGTGACTTTAATGCTTGTAATGCTACAAGCTGTTAAACTTACACCAGGATGTTATCTTGTAACAAAGAAAGTACACTGAGAACCTATGGCATTTCAATATTGAATATTTGCTAGTGTGCCTCCACATGCTTACATGATCACTAGGTGTAAGTTGTGAATTCTTCCTATCTTTTTTCTTCTGTAAAAAAAAAACATAGTAATTTGTCAATAAGGGTTGGGGCAAAATTAGTAATAAATGGACATTGATAAGGCAGAAAGCAGAAGACATAAACTGGAAATCCACTAAGAGATTCTGACTGTTCCATGGGTCTTCCTAAAAGCATCCTGAAATAGAATGGGAAATTCTAAGACATAGAGACAGAGATAATGTGGAAAGTGGCAAATAGTTTCAGTCCATCAAGTTCCATGCCACTATCCTGAAAGTACAGTACAGAACACCAGCATGCTTGTGCAGAGCCCTGTGTGAAACACAGCTGTCAAGAAGCCTGTGCTCTGTGCTCAGTGCTTGGTGGTCAGAGAAGGGCTCTGGATCCTCAAGAGATTTCTCACAGTTCTCCTGATGATTATCTCAGCTTGATAGCTGCCAGCCTGGATTATTGGTCAGCCTGTGGACAGAAGCTTCCCCATAAAACTTTGCAGTAACTAAATGTTTCTTTGGAACAAAAGGAACAAAACATTCTTATAATGACATTTATAAGTATTTACATTTGTTGTTTTAAAAATGCTATGGGTGACAGGTCATTTTATATATACAGGATATATATATATATATATATATATATATATGACCCAGGCAATGATTTAATAAATCTGTTTTCATCACTAAAAGTGGTTACGTGATTACAGCCCTGCTCTTCTGTCTCTTAGGGTAAATTAGCTAATTGTGTTTAAATACAATCTATTAATGTAACTGTCTTGATGGAGGGAAAGCAATTAGAAATAGATTAGCTGATGAAGACAGGCGCACACCTCCTCCTACTCTTCCTAGTCCTCCTCTTCCTTCTGTTGTTTATCATGTCCTAGGTTCAATTTACTGCAGCAGCATATGTGGGTTAAAGGACTAACAGGAATTTAAAGATGGTTTCACCATACCTCCCTACAGATGATAACTCATTTAATGATTTCCACGATGAGAGTAATAGTTTAATGAGCTCTCTATTTACTTGTGGCAGTTTCCAAACCCTTCAATATTATTATTATTATTATTACCTCTAGAACTTCTAAAAGGCATCACCTCTAATCCAACTCTGAAAAACTATTCTCTTTCCAGTAAGCAATCTGTGTCCTATTATTTCTTCCTAATCTAATTCCTAAAAGACAGACGTTTCCATTTTTTTCTAATTTATCCACGATAGCCAGTAAAACACACCCCCTTGGTATTTAGTTCATAAACTTTCATTGTTGTATGTATTCCACCTTTTATTCAAGTAACAATGTCATTTGCTCATTACTGATAACATTTTCTCTTGCATACATTCTCACATATTGTAGTTTTTATTTTTTAATTCTCTTTTTCTGCATACATGATTTCTTTTATTATTCTTATCTATATATGAATTGATACATAGCTGATAGGTAGGCTTTCAATTACAATGTTGTATAAGAAAATGGTACATGTCTAAACAAATAAGTATACATCAATATTTAAGTTTGTAACTGTTTTGGCAAGGACATTTATTATACAAGTAATGACTTCCAAGTGATTTGAGTCCATATTCACAATCCTTATTATGCTGTTGGAGCTGTGATTGATGATACACATCTCACCAGTTCTCAAGTTACCTCTCAAAGTGTGCTGTACACTTCAGAGACTACAGTAAGCACTTTCTTAACTTCTGGATTTCACATATGATGTATTTTTTCTATAACAGTTTTTTCTACCTTCTCACAAAACTAAGTTTCACTAATTATATTTTCTTTCAAATTATATGTCCTACCTTTAAAAAGTATTTTACTAATTTTCTAATCTGATTTGGGTTTTCCAAATATATATTTGTTGTTGTTTGATTTTTTTAATGTGTGTCCCCACGGGGATATGAACACAGGTTATAAATATATTAGAAATTTTTTATTGCAAATTCAATACCAAGTTATATCACACATACTGGGTACAGTAAATGTGTATTTTTTTTGTGTTTGAACTTGCCTTCAGACTCTGGTATATACTGTAGAGAACTCTGATGATTGTATCTATCCATCTTGATCATTTGGCTAGGATACCAAAATTTGTCTATAATATATGCATTTCATATTTAGAATAGCCATGTAATTTCCACAGACTCTGAAAGTAATTTTTCAAGAGAAACTTTAATTATGTGTGAATAAATGCAATGTTGTATAAGCGAGTCATACTGCATGTCTGCTGCTGTGACCATATTGAAAGATTAGACAGTAACTTATATACTACAATGTTTGACATTTTGTTTCACTTTAAACTTTTATACACATAAATTTGGCTTGAATACGTAGTCTACTATCACATCTATTTCATGTCTTGGAAAAACGACTAAATTAAAACACCAAGTGGGCTCATGGTTTAGTGTTGTTTGAAGATTGTTCAAAAATTGCCAGGAATTTCATCTATTACAAATGAAAAAGTCATTTTTTTAAATAATTTTTTAAATTAAGAGAAAAAACTTCTATATGATTGCTATAAAAATCTAAATTTTTAAATTCTAATTATTTTAATTGGAATGTTACTATCATTATCCCTAACAATTTAATATTTCTGCCTCCTGCACTGAGAAAGTCACACCAAGGAGATAATAATTATCAAGAAGAATATGACAGCTTTAGATGATATTACTAGAATCAAGACATAAATAAATAATTTTAAATTACCCAAAAAATGATTAAGTTCTATCATTTCAAATTCTTTTTCAAAATACCTTACTAGTAATTAAAATTATGTTTAGATGAAAATAAATTTTGTGGTATAGCATATTCTATAAAAAGAAAAGTATTTAAATTTTCTCACAAAAATTTATTATACTACTTACTGTACTTATTTATTCTATTTTTTTCTTATATTATTAAAGAATAAAGCCAATTCTATGAACTATTTTTCTTGTGGCAAGTAGTCTTGACCCACAAATGCAAAATTATCTACACATTTTAGACCTCATAGTAAAATATTGAGCCACTTCTTCATAGTTCAACTTCAACTGAATTCCAAAGCAGGGAATTTTACATATTTATATTGACCTAAGTCATCTGATTTTGAAAACTTTCTGCTTGTAGCTTTAGATTAATTAATCTTTTCTTTTAATACACACTGTTACAATACATAGATACTTGTAGGTGCTATGTAAGATAATGTGCATACTAAGACCACAGTTAGAAAAAGGAAAGAAAAATAAAGATTAAGCAGAAAAAAATGATACACAGACTAGAAATTATTACAAAGACCAGTGAAACCAAGAATTGGTTTCTTGAAAATGTAAACAAAATTAACATCCCTTTAGCTAGACTAAGAGAAAAAGAAGACTCAGGCAGTTAAAATTATGAATGAAAGATAAGATAAATGATACATGAAAGATCATAAGAGATTGTGATGCACAATTATATCCCAGCATACTGGATAACCTAGAAGGAAATATAGATCCCTAGCAACATATAGCTACCATGACTGGATCCTGAAGAAATAGGAAATGTGAATGGATGAAAAATGAATAAGGAGATTGAAACATTAAACAAAAATTTCTCCCCTAAAGAAAAATGAATGACTTGATGGCTTCACTATAAATTGTACCAAACATTTAGTGAATAATAATGCTAATCATTTTCAAATTGTCTCCTTCAAAAGGAAGAAAACAGAAAACTCTGTTGCTCAGATGTCAATTGCAGTAACAAATACATGGGGCTGATCAACTTAAAAAGATGAAAGGTTTATTTGGGGTCACAGTTCTAGAGCTTTCAGTCCATAATTGTGAGCTCCTAAACCTTTAGTTGGAAGGGTGGTACACCTTCTTTGGGAGCCTAGGGAAGACCAAACTGTACTTATTTCCAGGACCATGACTATTAACCTACACAGAATTTCAGGCCAGACTAAAAAGTGAAAGTGTGTCTCTGTCAAAAAATACATAGTGAATTCAGAAAAGGTGTCTGTTTTCTACACTTCACAGATACCAATGTGAGGACACTAGGATTACAAAGATGTGGGAAATCATGACAGGTTCAGAAGAAACTCACAAAGTTCCAGCAATACAACCTAAAGAAGAGATTTATGAAATGATAAATTAAAAATTAAAAATTAAGAACAATCTTCTTGAGCAGCGGCTTCCCTCACCCCTCCTTTGTCTGCCAATGGAATCGACTCCTTGGGGAATTGGGGTTCAGCAGTGGTGGAGAACAGTCAGGTGGTGTGGGACTATGGACACTGAGTGGGCCATGTAAGCAGGAGGATCCAAGATGGTGACTCGAGTGCAGAAACAGAAACTGTGAGCTTCATAAATCAAAAATCTTGCTGAACAGCCTTACAAAAAAGAAAAGTCCAGGACCTGATGGATTCACAGATGAATTCTATCAGACGTTTAACTTTCCTTAAATTGTTCCATGAAATAGAAAGGGAAGGAATACTGCCTAAGTCATTTTATGAAGCCAATATTACTCTCATCCCAAAACCAGACAAAGATACCTCCAAAAAGGAGAATTACAGGCCAAATTCCTTAATGAATATTGATGCAAAAATCCTTAACAAAATAATGGCAAACTGTATCTAATAACATATCAGAAAGATCATACACCAAGACCAGGTCGGCTTCATCTTGGGGACGCAGGGGTGGTTCAACATATGCAAATCTGTAAATGTAATACAACACATCAATGGAAGCAAAGACAAAAACCACTTGTTCATCTTAATAGAGGCAGAAAAAGCATCGACAAGATCCAATACCACTTCCTGATAAAAAGCTCTAAGAAAACTAGGAATAGAAGGAAAGTACCTCAACATTGTAAAGGCTATATATGACAAACCTGTAGCCAACTTCATACTTAATGGTGAAAAACTGAAACCATTCTCCCTAAAATCAGGAATGAGACAAGGGTGCCCACTATGCCCACTCCTATTCACCATAGTACTTGAATTTCTAGCCAGGGCAATTAGGGAAGAAGAAGAAAGAAAAAGAATACAAATAGGTAAAGAAACTGTCAAAATATCCTTATTTGCAGATGATATGATCCTATACTTTAAAGACCCAAATAACTCTACCCAAAACCACTTAGACACCATAAACAGCTTCAGCAAGGTGGCAAGATACAAAACCAACTTACAAAAATCATTAGCTTTTCTGTACATCAACAACAAACAAACTGAGAAGAAATATATGGAAACAACTCCATTCACAATAGCCTCAAAAAAAATCATATACCTAGGAGTAAATTTAACAAAGGATGTGAATGATCTGTACAAGGTAAATTACAAACTGCTAAAGGAAGAGATTGAGGAAGACCTCAGAAGATGGAAAGATCTCCCATGCTCATGGATTGGTAGATTCAACATAGTAAAATGGCTATACTGCCAAAAGCAATATACATGTTTAAAGCAATTCCCATCAAAATCCCAATGACATTCATCACAGAGATTGAAAAATCTACCCTAAAGTTTATTTCAAAACACAAGAGACTCTGAATAGCCAAGGCAATACTCAGCAAAAAGAGCAATGCTGGAGGTATCACAATACCTGACTTCAAACTATATTACAAAGCAATAGCAATAAAAACAGCATGGTACTGGCACAAAAACAGACATAAAGACCAGTGGAACAGAATAGAGGACTGGATATGAATCCACACAACTATACCCACCACATTTTTGACAAAAGTGCCAAAAATATATAATGGAGAAAAGACAGCTTCTTCAACAAATGTTTCTGGGAAAAGTGGTTACCCGTCTGCAAGAAACTGAAACTAGATCCATTTCTATCACCCTGTGCTAGTATCAATTCAAAATGGATCAAGGACCTTAATATTTGACCAGAAACTCTGAAGTTTGTACAGGAAGGAGCAGGAAACATTCTGGAACTAATAGGTATAGGCAAGGACTTCCTCAATAGAACCCCAGTACCTCAGCAACTAAGAGAAAGGATTGACAAATGGGACTTCATAAAATTACAAAACTTCTGCACAACAAAAGAAATGGTCTCTGAACTGAAAAGACCACCCACAGAGTGAGAGAAAATATTTGCCAGCTATACATCAAAGGACTGGGAACCAGAATATACAGGCAATTTAAGAAACTAAACTCTCCCAAAATCAATGAACCAATTAAGAAATGGGCAACTGAACTAAACAGAACTTTCTCAAAAGAAAAAATTCAAATGGCCACAAAACACATGAAAAAATACTCACCATCTCTAGTCATAAAGGAAATGCAAATCAGAACTGTACTATGATTCCACCTCACCCCTGTTAGAATAGCCATCATCAAAAACACCACCAACAACATATGTTGGTGAGGATGTGGAGAAAAAGGAACCCTCATATACTGCTGGTGGGAATGCAAGCTGGTGAAACCATTCTGGAAAAAAATCTGTGGACTTCTTAAAAATCTAAACATAGACCTTCCATATGAACCAGCAATCCCACTCCTGGGTATATATCCAAAGGAATGCAACAAAGGTTACTCCAGAGGCACCTGCACACCCATGTTTATTGCAGCACTGTTCACAATAGCCGAGTTACGGAAATAACCAAGATGCTCCAGTACTGATGAATGGATCAAGAAAATGTATTTGTACACAATGGAATTTTACTCAGCCATGAAGAAGAATGGAATCTTTCCTTTACTTACAAGTAAATGTGTGGAACTGGAGAACATCATTCTGAGCGAGGTCAGCCAGGCTCAGAAGACCAAAAATCATATGTTCTCCCTCATATGTGGACATTAGATCTAGGGCAAATGCAGCAATGTGGTTGGACCTGAATCACATAACAAGGGGAGAGCACATATGGGAGTTATAGGAATAGGTAGAAAACCCAAAACATGAAAAAGTTTGATGTCCCTACTCCAGAGGAATTAATACAGAAACCTTAAAAGCAACAAAGGTTATCATGAGAAAGGGATCACAAACCAGTGTAAAGATCATTTAGTGTTGAATCAACTTTGTTTATAACACATGGGTACATAAAAGTAATGTTAGGTATCTCTCTGTATAGCTATCCTTAACTCAACTATCAAAAACACTTTGTCTTCCTTATTATTCTTTTGTCTTTTCTTCAACAAAATTAGTGATAAGGGCAGAACAGGATCTGCCTGAAACTGAGGGGAGGGAGAAGGTAGGGGCAGGGGTAGTGGGGAGAAATGACCCAAGCAATGTATTCACATGTGAATAAATGAATAAAAAAAACACTTTAGGAAGGAATTATTCAACTCATTGTACAGACAGGTAAACTGAGGCCTCAAGAACTCATTTACCTTGCATCATGGTGGTCTCTATCCCATAAATATTACAGTAGTCATTACTATGATCCAAAGTGAAATGCTTTGATTCTAGAAAAAAATATCAAAAAATCTAGAAGTTCATTTTTTCACATAATAGAACATCTCATTCACTAAAATGATAACACCCATCTGTGACTTTACAGAGGTTGAAACACAGTTCTAGTAAATCAAGAAGTAATTCTGACATTAAACTTTTTAAATATAGACTTGGTTACATTTCCTGGGAATAGTATAAATCTTAAAACAATGCTTTAAAGAAAAATGTCCATCCATGATACAAATGAAGGACTGCCCTGAAAAAATAAAAACAACTTGCTGAGACCTGGAGCCACACTTGCCAGAAATAAAGCACCAAGAAGAATCAAAACTTTGATACCCTAAACCTACAGTGTAACAAGACACGGAGTTCCATGTCTTGTTACACTGAGAAAACAGGAAGGCTCCCACACCACCAGATGCTGGCTACAAACCTGCTTGGGAGACATTTGGCGACCAAACAGGTGAGCACCAAGCATCATGCGGCATTCCCACAGCTACCCCTGGGATAAACCAGCATAGCCCTCTGGACAGGCTGAGCACCCCCCAAAATAAATAAATAAATAAATAAACCTGAATGGTAACAAGGAACTGAAAAGGAACGCTCAGCAGAGGGGCAGGGTGCTTTAAGCACACCGGAGAATGGAGGAGTGACACATAGCTGATCTCATGTGAACCTTCAGCAAGCAAAGACTGCAAAGGCAGAAGGGCTGACAGCAGGCAGGTGATAAGCCACTGCTTGAAATTGGGTAGATAGCGGTCCACAAAGCTCATCTCCTGAGACAGCAGGCAACATCCAAAGTAAAAAGATGCTGCAAAATTGAAAACAATCAGCAAACCATCATCACTGTCAGCAAGGAGCCAGCTGACAAAACTCTGAACTTGCCCCAGAGAAAGTGGGCAAGTCAAAGAAATAAGTTCCTAATAAACCAACACAGCAAAACCCCAACTCCAAAGCAGGATGGCTGGTAGGCTACAGAGGTGTTCTCTGGACCCTGAGGACAATATACAAAGTCAAACTAGCACACCTCACTGACAGAGGAGTTAATTAACCAGCTGCCACTGAAAGACAGAAAAAAAAAAACTGGTAACACTCCCCAGACATCTGGCAAGACTAAGACACAGCCTCTACTTAAATACAAACACCAGGACTGGATCCTGAAGTAGTGACTACTAAGACTGAAATTCTATTGTTCCTAAATGTGGAATATTTTTGTTTGGTTGGTTTTTGTTTGTTTTGTCATCTGTTTGTTTGTCTGTGTTTGTTCATTTCTGCTGTTGACCTCTCTCTTTTATTTATTTATTTATTTTTAAATTTTCTTTTCTTAATTTTAACATTGTGGGTTAGCTGATACTAAATAACACACAGACCTGGGACAATAATAGAATACATACACTAACCTAAAACCCAACACACCCACAAGACAAAATTAAAACAAGGGAAAGAAAACAGGTGACTGAAACCACCAATAGACTAATAAGAACATAGTTACACAGTACCAAGTGGAGTGATGGGAAGATGAAAAAGGGATGGAAACTATCCTCCCCTGAAAAATAATTTAATACAGGATTCAGAGGAAATGAAGAAAACAGATACCCAGTTCCAGACTCCAACAAAACAAAGATAAACTATGCCAAGGAACCAATGATGCCCACAAGAACACTCTGAAATACGAAATCCTGCAAATAATCACTGAGAATTTCATGGAGATGTTACTAGACATGGTCAACCAAAACATACAAAAGGCACTCAAGAAATTCCAAGACCAAAAATAAAGAATATGAGAAAACACAGAAACAAATGAACTCATAGGAGCCCTAAATAAACACCAAAGTGAAACAGAGAACACTATAAATAGAGAGATAAATGCATTAAAGACAAAAAATTGACAATATTAAAGAGGAAGTGACCCATGATATGGAAAACTTCAGAAAAAAGAATCAAACAGAAATACAAAACACAGTGGAAAGCTACTCCAGCACACTAGAACAAGCAGGACAGAATCTCAGAACTTGAAAATGAATGGAAATTAGAGAAAAAACTGAACAGCTATTAGTCAAACATCTCAAGACCCAAGAATCGTGGCATTGAAGAAGGAGAAGAGGTGCAAGTAAAAGGAATTTATAATATAGTCAACAAAATAATAACAGAAAATTTCCCAAATCTAGAGAAGGCTATGCACATTCAGCTACAGGAAGCCTCCAGAACACCAAACGGACTTGACCAAAATAGAACTACCCTAAGACATAATATCATTAAAACAACAAGCACAGAGAACAGAGAAAGAATAATGAAAGCTGTAAAGAGAGCAAAAACTAATAACATACACAAGGTAAACCCATCAAAATCACAGCAGAGTTCTCAACGGAAACTTTCAAAAAAAAGAAGAGCGTGGAGTAAGATCTTTTGGGAACTGAATGAAAATAACTTCAATCCTAGGATACTCTACCCAGCAAAACTATCATTCAAAATAGATGGAACAATAAAAGACTTTCATGATAAGCAGAAGCTAAAACAATATATGACCACCAAGCAACCACTACAAAAATTCTTCAAGGAATTCTGAACACAGAAAATGAAAGCAAACAAAACCATGAAAGGACAGGCAACACCAAACCACAGGAGAAGAAAAGACAAGGAATCAGAGAGTAACACTGATTCTGCTGCACACAATGAAACCCTTAAACAACAAAAACAACTAAATGACAAGAATCAGCACATACCTATCAATATTAACACTGAATGTTAATGGACTTAACTTCCCCATCAAAAAACACCATTTGGCAAACTGGATTAAAAAGGAATATCCAACAATCTGTTGTTTATAGGAGACCCATCTCATTGACAGAAACAAACACTGGCTTAAGATGAAAGGCTTGGAAGAAGTTTTATCAAGGCAATTGCTCCCAAAAACAGGCAGGAGTAGAAATACTTATCTCAGACAAAGTGGAATTCAAACTTACATTGATCAAAGGAGATAAAGGACACTCCATGATAATAAAAGGTGAAATGCACCAAAAGGAAATAACAATTATCAACCTAAATACACCCAACGAAAGTGCACCCAATTTCATCAAACATACTCTGAAGGACCTAAAAACACATATAGACTCCAACACAGTGATAGTGGGAGACTTTAATAACCCCCATCACCAATAGATAGGTCATCCAAACAAAAAATCAATAAAGAAATTCCAGAACTGAATCACACCATAGATCAAATGGACCTAACTGATGTCTACAGAATATTTCATCCAACTTCTGCACAATATACATTTTTCTCAGCAGCCCATGGAACCTTCTCCAAAATTGATCATATCTTAAGGCACAAAGCAAGCTTCAGCAAATATAAGAAAACAGAAATAATCCCATGCATTCTATCTGATCACAGTGCATTTAAACTAGAACTCAACAACAAAAACAACAGTAGCAAACATGCAAACAACTGGAAGCTGAACAACACATTGCTCAATGATCAATAGGTCATTGATTAAATAAAACAGGAAATTAAAAGTTTCCTGGAAGTTAATGAAAATGAAAACATGACCTACCAGAACCTATGGAACACAGCAAAGGCAGATTGACAGACTCCCTGGCAAGCCTGACTAAAATGAGGAGAGAAAAACCCAAATCAGTTAAATCAAAAATACAAAAGGGGAGATAACAACAAACACCTAAACATCTATCTGCCATATGATCCAGCAATCCCAATCCTGGGATAAAACCAAAGGAATGTGACTCAGGTTACTTCAGAGGCACCTGCACACCCATGTTTATTGCAGCGCTATTCACCATAGCCAAGTTATGGAAACAGCCAAGATGCCCCACTTCTGACTAATGGATTAAGAAAATGTGGTATTTATATACAATGGAATTTTACTCAGCCATGAAGAAGAATGAAATCTTATCGTTCACAAGTAAATGGATGGAACTGCAGAACGTCATTCTGAGTGAGGTTAGCCAGGCTCAGAAGACCAAAAATCATATGTTCTCCCTCATATGCGGACTTTAGTTCTAGGGCAAATACAGCAATGTTGGTGGACTTGGAACACATGCTAAGGGGAGAGCACATACAGGAGTTATGGAGATAGGTAGGATACCCAAAACTTGAAAGTGTTTGATGTCCCCACTGCAGAAGAAGTAATACAGAAACCTTAAAGATACAGAGGTCAATATGAGAAGGGGATCAGGAACTAGTGAAAAGATCAGTTAGAGATGAATCATCTTGGGTTGTAACACATTTGTGCATGGAAGCAATACTAAGATTCTCGTATAACTACCCTTATCTCAACTAGCAAAGATGCTTTGTCTTTCTTGTTATTGCTTATGTCTTGCCATCAACAAAATTTGAGCATAGAGCAGAACAGGTTCTGTCTGGAAGCGTGGTGGGGTTGAGGAAAATGGGAGGGGGAGGGGGTTGTGGGGGAGAAATGGCCCAAACCATCTATGCACATATGAATAAATGAATAAAAAAATCTTAAACTAAAAACAATAATCTTCTTGAGATAGTTCATAGAACTATAAAAATTAAATTAAATCTGGGAAATCACACATGAATAAGAATTTTAACAAAACATAAATACAGAGTTAGAATCCTAGAGATGAAAAATATTAATCCTACCATGAGAAATACAATATAAAGTTTCCACCCCAAGCCAAATGGGGTGGAAGTCACTTGTGGTCCCAGCTATTGGGAAGGCAGGAAGAACATTAGAGCCTCAGAGTTCAAGACCAGTCATGGACAATACAGCAAGAGTTCAACAAAAAAAAGAAGGAGGTAGAGAGAGAGAGTAAAAGAGAGAGAGTGAGTCATATCAGTAACATGATCCATCAACCTGAAGAAAGAATCATTGGTTTCAAATACTAAACATTTAAAATTATCCAATCAGATGAAAAAGACCAAAGAAGCTTATGGGAACTATAGGACAGTGACAAGTGTTTTTGAATTCAAAAGAAGAAAAATCAAATATGCATTCTTCAAAGAAATGATAACCAAAAGTTTCCCTGATCTGCAAAAGGATGTCAACATCCAGATATATGAAGGGCAATGATCTCCAATAAAATTCAATCCAAAGAGGAACTTACTAAGACATATTAATAACCAAACTACCAAAAATCAAAGATAAAGAAAAATTCTTTCACATCACCTACAAAAATGTCCAAATTTGACTCTCAATTTCTACTGGATTTCTCAGCAGTCTCTGCAAGCCAGAAGAGAATGGGATGATGTATTCAAAAACAGTACAGGAAAAGAAAAACAATATTAAACATCACCAATTTTTTCCCAGCAAAGCTGTCTCTATGAAAACAAGCAGTGGCTAGGGAACACAGTTCATGATAAAGAACACAGGAGGAGGCATGATAATACTGGGCTTCACAGTACTCTGTGTGGATGCTTCAAGCTGCCAAGTTTGTGTTCATTTGTTACACTACATAGAAAATCCATATATTAGTAACAGGTTTGGCTATATGAATCTTGACTATTATATTGCTCTTCAGGACATGCCCACAGAATCACTTGGAAGATCTCATTGTCTTCTAACTTTTCTGTATTACCACACATAAATGTTGATGTGTCCAAAGTAGGAAGAAGAATAATAGAAATGGAGTCTATATTACTATTGTCAACTGGTAATCATTTATATGTCTGAGTTATTATCCAGGAAATTTGTGTCTAAAATTAATAGAAATATGTCTGAATTCCCACACTTGGTTATAACTTGCATTTTAATGTATAGTTATTGTGTAGATATTACTTCCTTATCATTCTTTTTTCATTATGGGTTCTCTGTGGGTAAAATAGTGAGTAATCAACAGTAATGTAAGCAGTATGGTACTAGCATAAAAATAGACCCATCAACAATGGAACACAATAGAAAATCCAAAATTTAATCCATGATACAACATCAACTGATTTTTTGACGAAGACAACAGCTGTGCCTATTAAGAAACAAACAATCTCTTTAATAAATGCACTAGGAAAACTGGACATCCATGTGTTGAAGAAGGAAAGCAAATCCTTATTGAACATCAAATGCAAAAATGAATTCTAAGTGAACTAAAGACTTAAAGATGAGTCTTGAAACATTAAAACTAATGAGCTAAAACTATACAATGTTCTGGATGAGGGATGATTTTTTGTTCTTGTTGCTTTGACCCAAAATGCACAGGCAACAAGTGCAAGAATAGATGAATGGGGAGTACATCAAAATAAAAAGCTTGGGAGAAAATATTTACAGGCTGTACCTCTGATAAGGTATTCTTATATAAGAAACTCATGCAATTCTATAGAAAGAAAAAAAATAGTCACATTTTTTCTTAACAAGAGGAATATATGCTGAGAAATGTGTCATTAAGCAATTTCATCATTTTGAAAAATCATGGGGTGTACTTGCATAAATCAAAAATACATAGTTATATACACATCTATACATGTATATACATATATTTACAAGGTAGAGCCTATTGTTCCTAGGACCATAACAAAAAAACAACACAAGATTAAATAATGACAAAAGAAAAGGAAGCAATCAGAAGAAAGTACACATGAGATGCATCATGCTACTGTGGCATAAAATAAACATATTTTGCAAGCATAAGAAGCACACTGCATAATAATGATTTGAAAGTATAATTTATAAATACACAAACCAGTAAATAGTCATTTATTGCCATTATCAAATATCACGTGCTGTAAATAATTGTATATTTTTCTATGACTGGCTGTCTGGTGGGTTTATTTACAAAAGTATCAGTGCAAACAAATGAGTAATACACTGTGTTATGATGTGATGATGACTACAATGTCACTAAACCATAAAAATTTTGAACTCCATTATAATATTATGGGGCTACTGTTGTATATCCAAGCTCATCATTGATCAAAACACTGTTAACAGACTACTAAGGTATTTCCATTAAAAAATGGGCAAGAATCTTGAATAGATATTCCTCAAAAAAACATACACATGCACAACAGATAAATAAAAATGCTGAAAATGACCACTGATTAGGTAAATGCAAATTAAGCCATGATACAAGATATCAACTCACATCTGTCAGAATAGCTATTATAAAAAAAAATGAAATGCTGGTTAGTGTTTGCAAGAATGCAGCCAAAGGAGAACCATTGTATGCTGTTGGTGAGAATATAAGTTAATACAGCTCTTATGGAAAATCATATGTATGTTCATTGGAAATCTAAAAATAGAATCACCATGTGATCCAGAATTCCACTTCTGGATATTTACACAACAGCATTGAAATCAGGATATCGAATAGATGTCTTCCCTTCCACGTTCATTGAAGAACTACTCAAAATAGCTACGTTATGGAATTATTTAGAATTCACCAATTAATCAATAAAGAAAGAAAATGTAACATATATACACAATTGGATACTATTCAGCCTTAAAAATAAAATACGTTCTGTCATTTGTCAACAACATGAGTTTTGATATTGTTATGATAAGGGAAACAAAGCAAACACATAAAGACAAATACCACATGTTTGTATTTTCATGTTGAATTCAAACCAACAAGCAGGGGGTGAATGAGGTAGTAATGATGGAAGGATAAAAAGGCTCAATGGGGCAGAAAAAGTGAGTTTTCATTTCGAGATGTAGGTTGCAGCATGGTTAGAGTGCACAAAAAAGTACTTTACCTTTCAAAATTGCTAAGGTAACTTTTAAATGCACTTATCTGATGTAATGGATATGTCATTTACCTTATCTTATTTTTTCCACATTATATTAATATTATAACATCATGCTGCACCTCATAAATACAACTATCAATTTCAAAAATTTTGGACGTTTTATGATATATTTTAAATATATATAATTCATGAGGGTTTTTTTTAAATGTCAATTTTAACTCATTATGATTAAGAAAAAAAAGAAATGTTTAAAATACTGTTCATAGTTTGATGACTACAAAAGACATATTTACTTTGTTGTTCTTTATATCATGTGGCCAACATAGCATCCATTGTTCTGGTAAGGGTAAGAAAAATACCATTACCTTCCTCAGTTCTTATTGCAATGATGACTAGTGTCCACTCATTTAGTCTGTTTTGTATGGCTGTTACAAATACCCTAGACTAGCAACTCTGTAAAGAAAAGAGATTTAATTTGGCACATGGTTCTGCAGAGGGAAAAGTCCAAGGCTAGCAGTCACATCTGGGAAGGGCTCTGTGCTACATCTTGATATGAAGACATGAGACTTTCTCATATTCTGGTAAAAGAAATTGACATATCAAGAACATACGTGTCACAATTTGTACTTGTTTCTTCCATATGGTGTGACCTACTTTTCAGGAGTAACTTTTTTTTTTTGCATTCTTCCATTAGATTTGAATTCATATGACGCTTGAACGATTTGACCTCTATTAATGAAACAACCATGACTCAATTTAATCCTTATATCCTGCACAAAAATTAACACAAAATAAATCATAGATTTGAGTGGATAATGCAAAACTATGTAACTTTTAAGCAATAACGTAGGATACAGTCTTCAGAACCTAGTGTTTAGTAAAAGATCTTAGACCTGACATGGAAAACACCAGGCACAAGAGAAAAAAATTGATAAATTTAAATGCATAAAATTTTAAAAATTTATGCTTTGAAAACTAGCTTAACATAATAAAATCTTAGGATAAATACAAGGGGAAATATTTGCAAACCTCATGTCTAGCAAGGACAGATACCCAGAACATATAAATAACTCCCTAGACATTAAAGAAACAAACAATCCAATTACAAAAAAGGCAAAAGTCATGAACCAACATTTGCCAAGGAGAATACATGGATGGAAAATAAGCACATGAAAACATACTCAGAATTTTTAGTCATAAGATAAACTCAAATTAGCACCACAGTGAGGTAAATACATACATGTTAGAATAGCTAAAATTTAAAAAATGACTGTATCAAACAATAGCTGAGATGCAGAGAACTGTGATAGCTCATATATTCTTGGTAGAAATGTAAAGTTGTAAAACCATTCTGGAGGATAATTTGGCAGAAGCTACCAATAACATAAACTCTGGTAATCACACTTTTGGGTATTATCACAGAGATAAAATTTTTCCCACAAAAACTCTCACATGACTCCTAAAATCAGATTTATTTGTAATATCTGAAAGAGGAAACATCAAAAATTTCTCTATGAAGTAAGTAGATAAACATCTATAGTACATACACACCATGGAATACTACTCAGTAATGAAAAGAATAAAGCAATCAAGATACACAAACTTAAATTGATTTCAATGTCATTTATGCTGAGTGAAAAAAAGGTCAATATTAAAAACACACCTTTATTTGTATAAACAAATGCATATTCAGGCTATATATGTTTCTAATTATGTAACATTGTTGAAATGGAATGGTTATTAAGGTGGGGAACAAATTCATGGTTGTCAGCGGTTAGGAATTTGGAGTAGAAAGAAGGTGTGTGAGTATAAATGGATGACCTGAAGGAGACCTTTGTGGAACAGTACTGTCTTTACTGCACTGGTGTTTATATACATCTACAGTAAGTGATAAAAATCACATAGATTTTATCATTGTGCCAATTTAAAATTCCCAGTGCTGACATAATTATGTATTCTGTAACTCTATTAGGATGCTGGATGAAGGGTGCATGAGGCCTTTCTGTACTATCATCTTAGGTTCCTATCAGCCAATAGCAATTTTAAAAGAAAAAGAAATAAGCAATGTAAAGGCAATTATTTTGAATTTTCGGTACAACATGTTGGTTTTGTTTTAAAGCCCTTTCTCTTTTATTGTTTGTTTTAAAGCCCTTTCTCTTATATTGCTTCTTTATCATTAATTTATCTTGTTAAAATTTGTGTTTCTCATTGGTATTTGATTTCTTATTATAAAACTTCAGCATTGAACTTTTTCTACATTATTGACAGTACAATATGCTATTTGTGTCACTATGAATCCCATGAATCTCACGGGCAGGGTGGATTGATCACACCCCTTCCTTCAGGACCACTCTCAGATGAGCTCTAGGCCCCATTGCTGCTGTACTCCTGTTTCAGGGAGATGTTGGCTCATGGCTGGAAGACCTACTGACCATGGAGGGGCCAGGGTTGCTAAATGTCTGCATTTACAAATGCTGGCCTTCACTTAATTCTATACAAGTTCACAGAACAAATTATAATGCACCAAATGAGTTGGTTGGCTAGAGAACAATCTGCTGTCTCTTTTCTTCCAATTAGGACACAGGATCTAAGCCTTGCTTCTGAGTCTTTCATCCTTCTGGGATGGTTACAACTCTGTAAATCTCTCTCAACATCTCGAAATAATACTGCCCACACTTACCACAGTGTTTCCCACCTTATTTCATGTTGGTGTTTAGGTAGCGGGATAATTCAGTCACATCGTGCTCCTTTCCAAGATTTTCTGTGCTGCATGTTCTTCCCTCACAGTAGTGTTTTGATTAAAGTGTAGGAGGGGATGCTCTTATAGATTACACTTTCAGTTCTCGGGTAACTTTTAAAGTGAGATATCTCTTAAAGCATTCATACTGTGCCTTCCAAGTTTCAGTCAGTAGAACTGATAATCCATAATTAACTGCTGTATAACTTTCTGAAGCCATGGGCTAAAAGACCACAGTAAAGTTGTTCACATCGCTTCTTTCATTTTATTACAGGAATTTACAACTTTGCAGCTACCTTGCCTGTGAACAATGTTTGGCTAACATGAAAACACTTTGAAGGCTGTTCCTTTGGTGGTTTATTTCTTGTTGTTCAAATTTGCACAAGTTAACAATTTTAATTCCAGGTTGACATAATGGAAAAGCCATATTGACAGTTTCAATGTGTGTTGAGTTTTCTCTTCTTCTCTTAATGTGGCTATATAATGTCCTTATATGCTTTAAACAATACATAGTGCTATGTTGTGCAAATTGAATTATGGTTAGTTGTTCATCATGTCGGAATAAGACAAAGATTCTATCAGTCTTGGAGAAAGTGCTGGGATAGAATATATCATGAGTGGCTTCAGGTAGTAATTATGTCTCACCCCTTTGCTGATTCTTCAGGCAAAGAGAAAAGCACTGATTTAATCATTATTTCTTGAAAAAATGCCTATTGATATGTTTGGACAATTCTTGATAAGAAAAATAATTATTCATCTTTCTTACCTGTTCTTACTCAGGCACACTTTCCATTACTCCCTAAAAATACATCCAGTAGCCAGGTGCAAATGACTAATGCCTGTAATCCTACCTACTTAGGAAGCAGAGATTAGGAGGGTCATGGTTTGAGGTCATCCTGGGCAAACAGTTCCCAAAACTTTACCTCGGAAATACCCAACACAAAAAAATGGGCTGTTGGAGTGTCTCAATTGATAGAGCACATTCCTAGAAAATATGAGGTCCTGAGTTCAAACCCCAGTATCATCAAAACACAATGACACTCACACACACCTGATGAAAAGCTCTTTCTCAACAGAAGGAACTTCCTGGTTGTTGCTCTTACTATATACTCCTGTAGTTGGGTTGTGGAGGAGAGGGAGAAGACAGATAATGAAATATTAACAATTAAATATTAACAATTTAAATATTGTCAACTTTCTTCCCATATCCAGGTATTGGCTTGTGAAAAGTATGGCAGTCTTTAAATATTAAATATAAAATTTCATGAAAATCATAGAAAAATTTGCTTTAAAGAACCATGGTCTTATTTGGGATGGCCTTAACAGACTGGAAGTAATTTTGGCATGCAGTACCATCCTACAAACCTACCTGGAATACAGTCCTATATTCTTCAAAATTCTCACATTTGTCATCCAAAATTGCAAATCGTCTAAATAAATCCGGGATGCAGCATTCCATCTACACTTCTATAATGTCATGCTGCAGTAACTAAGGGACAGAATCAAATATGTCCCTCACTAACATTTCAGAGAACACATAAAGTGCCCCAAAGCCTGTTTTTTCTGAAATAAGAAAGGACCAACTCTGCATTTAGAGGGGAGTAATTTTCAATGAAGACTGAAGTGTTGGATATGTTTATTCTTTTATAACCTTGCTCTCCAGGTTTCTATGACAGTAAACATGCCACACTTAGCAAGCAGAAGTCCTGACAGGCAATCCTGGTGTTAAATGTAGTTAACCCAACAACTTTAAGTTTACTGATTTGCTCTAAATATTTTATGTACTACAGCATATTGCTGCTTACTTTTGTGAAGCAGCAAACCTTTGCAAACCTCGTGGAAATGTCCAGCTTTAAAGAAAATCTATATAAATGGTCAAGACTATGTTCCATATTTGTAATTTATACTTAAGACACTTTTGCATTAGATGTGTGATATTATGAGTCTGTCAACTATTTGGCTCGCTTACATTGTCTGGTTCTTTTTATTCCAAAATTCACAGAACTTGTGCATGCTTCAATCAACAATTGATGCTTGGCTAAAACACTCACAGCATCACAGATTGATTTTTATTATTAAAATCATTGGCTTGTCCATTATCATGAGGACTAAAAAAGTGCTTCTATTGCAGAGGTGAGCCGTAGGGATTCAAGGTATCTGGACTGTGGAAATTCACTCTTTACTTCTGCATGAGTAAGGACAGAAATTCAATATAGGAAACAGTATATCTATGGAGCTATATGTTTGTGAAAACCTGCAGAAATTTATAGGTCAAAGAGTGAATCTTCATGTATGCAAATTTTGTATTTAAAATTTCATTTACAATGTTGAAAATCCCAAAGTGATGTGTAGAATGCCACAAATAATATAATTATATTAAAAATAAGAAACAATGTTCCCAGTGATGGGGGATAGATGCTGATCTATGTAACTTTGGAAATTAATGTTTTCTATAAAGCCACAGAAAAAAGAAACTATCCGTAATCACTACAGTCTAGTTGGTAAAGTTGTTTCCCACAGATTATCTAATGATCTTTTACATGTATCCTGGAATGGAACAACTAAATGAATAATGGCAGGTGATCTAAACTGGTATAAATAAATAATTAAATAAAATAGATAAATATGAGAAAAGAGATAAAATTCCTATTTCAAAGGAATTTACTCCGTCATTACAGAGCAGGGTTATAATTTTCCACCCCTTACGTGTGGACTATGCATAGTCAATCCTTAAAAAGAGTACAGTTTTGAAAGGGAGAAAGTAAGAGTAATTTCACAGTGTCCCAGTCCAGTGATAAAGGTTACCATTAGCATTGATCAGTCATGTTGACAGCACATGTGCCCTGGGAACAATGGGGTGAACACAGTACCTGAACTCTTGTGGTTTCATCCTCATAATACATCACTTTGATGTTACCATGAGGAAAAAATGGGAACAAACCCAGCTGAAGGTCCTTCTACAAAATACCTGACTGTTGGAGCCAGCAGTGGTACTTGCCTATGTGAGTCAGCATCTGGCCTTGTGAGAAAGCTCCAAGGAACTGGAGCAAAAGTCTCAGACCAGACCTTGCCTGTGTGAGTTGGTACCTGGCCTTGTGAGAAAGCCAGACATCCAGAAAGACAGTATTCAAGGTTCCCAGATGGCTTCATGTCCTTCAGATGTAAATAAGAAAGCTATGTTGACCGTGTGCTTCTCCCACTTCTCTGTTAATTTTAACTGTGCTTCCCTGTACTAAAGTAAACTTGACACATAATACTTGGCATACTTTTTCTGACCAAATGCTCTCTGTGTAAAAGGAGTTTATAAAAAGCAAAGGATGCTTCATTAAAGTGGCTATTGAGCAGGACTCAGTAGTCACCTCATCTTTTATGGCTTCGGTCATCCAGGTTCTACCAGTAAATGGCTTACACCTGACTGGTATTCCTCAAATTTGTCAAGCTTGAGAAGAATAAGCAAAGACTAGTGACATATGAGTCTTCAGATAAGAATTAAATATCATTTGAGTAAATAGGCCCTGGATTTATTATCTCCATATGACTACTGTACTTGTATATATGGTATGGAATTGATAAAAGTTTTATGATTTGTTTTTCATTTTAATTCTCATAGGAAGCCATGTATTTGGAGAATGGGGTTGAAAAACAAAATGTTGTATTTCACATTAGATTTTTAAATAAAATAGAGATAGCTGAATACACATGTTTATGGAGGCACTACTCACAATAACCAAGTTATGGAATCAGTCCAGAATGACCATTGACAGATGAGTGGATGAAGAAAATGTCATATATACACAATGAAGTGTTATTCAGCCATAAAAAGCATAAGATTATATAGTTTTCAGAAAAATGGATAGAGTATCAAGTTAAGTAAAGTCAGCCAGACTCAGATAAGTATTTCAGCTTTTTTCTCATAAGAAATCTAGAAGGAACAAACAAGATAACATGGAAGTAGATGAGAGACTATCAGAGAGAAGGGGGCATAAAAAGTGTAAAGGGTGGAGAACATGATCAAAATACATATATCCATCTGTGAAAATGGGGCAGTGAAAGCTGTTAGTTTGTGCAATTAATATACACAAAAAGGCAGAACTGGTAAGAAGGAGGAAAACTAAGTGGACCTCATAGAGAGTGAGCTAAAAAATACAGTTGTATGTGTATTACCAATATAACAGATTTTCCATATTTAGAGGTGAAAAATGCTATTAGAACACTTATTTTATTCATATAAAACCAATTCATTTTTGCACACTGTAAGAATTACTTTATTCAAACATTTGAAAAGGTAAGCTCTTTATTCTTCACACCTATTAGCTCAGGCATGGAGAATCTGTTGTCGTATCAGTGGCAGACACATTTTATACAGATTGGGCTACACGACCAATAGCAGGGCTCTGGTTTCCACTGAAGGCATCATTCTTAGATGGCAGCAGTGACAAAGCATAGAGGATTCAGAATCCACTTCACACAGTGGTTAGAGATGAACTACCCGAGTCCCCAAATCCAACTGGCATGGATTTAAGAAAAGGTGTCAAACCTCTTCCAGGTTTGGGAGAGAGGGGGTTAGAAATGAAAAACATGAGGAGAATTTTAGAATTGCAAAACTTGTGCTGAGGATGAGGATTTAGGGTTTATTTCCCTACACTATGGCTTGATGTTTCTGCAGAGATCACAGATCTGCTCCAGCAGCCTCACAGGTTCTACATTCTTATTTCATCAGTATTTGTTCTCTCTTTCCCTTTCTCCCATGTTTTTTCTTGGTTTTCCCGTCAGTATTGAACTCCAGAGGTTGTTTTTCATTGAGTATGAGGTTTGGGTTTCTCATTCTTGAATAGTTCTCTGGTTCTGAAACGACATGGAGAGTGTGCTGTCTTGAGAGTCAAAGACTATTACTTGGGACCTCTCAGTTACTCTGGAAAAAAAAAGATATTATATTCTAATGGTTTATATTTCTTACTATTGGTTGTATAAAGGAATTCTTTTCTTTGAGAAAGAAGTAGGGATTTTTATTGTCAATACAATAGATGTAACAAAGATACAAATACATTAAATTTTCTGAAAATTTTAGACTCCAGGGCTTCTTTATGAGAAGGTCAGCTCTTATGTAAATAAAATACCATCCAATACAAAAGCAGAAAGATTTTGAAACACACTGATCAAGCCAGTGAACATGTACCCATTAAGAAAAATAAAAGGTAGTTTTCTTACTTCCTGTCCTCAATAAGATGTGTTGCATAAAGGTATAAGGCTCATTTTGATGGAAAATGGTTTTATTACAGAAAAATGTTGAATTCCTCCTACTCTCCATACCTCTATGCCAGAAAAAAAAAAGTTCCAAGCCCTGACCTGGACAAATAAAAACAAGGTGACATTAATTGTACATGAACCTCAAATCTATAATTCAACTGATTTACCACATTCTTTACCCTTAAAAAATCTAACATGCAGGGGTTAGACATTAATGCAGTGGTCCCACACTTGCCCAGCATGCAAGAGACCCTAGGTTAAATATCCATCACCACAAAAACAAAAGCTTAGTACCTGTTTATCAATATAAGATCACTACACTCAATTTACTCCCTGAAGAAGTTTTCAACCAAAGTGATCTTTAATTAATTTTATGTTAAAGTACAAGAAGGGATTTGCAAGACTATTATTTGTTCTGTGACATATGAAAGAGAAGCATCCCTCCTGTATCAGTGACCCAAGAGGTACCAAAAGGCATGAAGAACTGGCTACAGGACATAGCAACACATAAGGTTGATCAAAAAGCAAAGCACCTCTAGTTTCAGCCTAGAAAGTGAGGGCTCTGCCAAGTCTAGCTGGTAACTGTACCTAGATCTCAAACAGGTCTTAGTCCCCCTAACTGACAAAGGTGGAGCACAACATCTGCACTGTCAGCAGACAGAGCCAGAACTGCCCAAACTGGCCAAGGCACATAAGCCATGATTTGTCAATGCTCACATTGATTATGGTAAAAGAATCAAGAAGCATAGGTTTTAGAATAAACATTATTTACCTAGTACATAAGAATTAAAGTTCTTGTCTAGGATAAATGATACTAAGTCTTGAGGTTTCCCAAATATAACTGCTGACATTTTGTCAGTCTAACTTTAGAGTGGTACAGAATGGTTTCTTCCATACAAAAGGAAGCTTTACCCTAATGTAGCTCAAAAATCAGATATGTTTCCAACTCTAGTCTCAGTTTAATAGGCTTTGTGAAAAACATACCATCTCTATGTCAGAACCAAGGTAAGAGTTCCTCTGACAGAAAGCATTCTTGAAGCCAGTGAGTGTGAGCGTGTTCAAGTCCCAGGGTTTAAGATTACCATTTATAAGTGGTTGTTCCTTCCATTCTATCACTGGGACATCTATCTTGGGTGGCCTGAAGGTTGCTGGATCTTCAGATATTCTGGAGGCCTGGGCACAGATGAGATCCACAGGAGTTGGCTTCTGGGCTCCTTTGTAGGCCTGGATGTTAAAACCTCTAGAATCAGACTTCGGGCGGGGTCTTGGTCCAAAGAAGCTCCATTTATCTGACAAGTTTCTGTCCTTATCCCTACTTCCAGGATCCATGATGCTAGGATTTGGACCAGATAATGCAGTGGAGGAATGAGAGGTAATTCAGCCTCTAAGTTTCTGCTTAGGGGAAGAGTGAGTAGTGCTGCTTTGGGTGGACAGGGCTGATTCAGGCTGCTTTTCTTCTTTTGTTGTCTCTCCTCTCTGCTACTTTAGTTTATGGATCACTTCTGCCACTCAGAGGCACTTGATCTCCTCATGGTGAGGCCCTTATAGGGTGTATAGCCAGCATCCCTCAGCCCTGTCTGTTACTCAAAATGCTGGATGCACTCCAAGGTCTGTTTTGTGACCAGAGAATTCATGATGACATGGGTAACTTTAGCCTTTACCACCAATAGCCGCTGATGGGGTCTTGGCAAGGGGAAAACCCTGGCCTCTCAGTCCCTGATGCTTGAGCTTTGGAATCACTCGCTTCCAAGAGATTCTGCCCTTGTCCAATGGAGGAGTTATGGGTGCAGTGTTCTCAAGGGCATCATCATAGCTGAATGCCTGGCACCACATCTTGATGGGCAGGGACATCTTGCCTAGGGGCTCACTAGACAGACCAAAGAGTACTGGGAAATCATGCCATGACTATAGTGACATACATGTTAATGAGGAACATTGCCCAGCTGCTGCAAATTATCAATTCTTCTCAGGAAGAGTCCATCCAGAGGTTTTCTTCTGCCACTGCCATTCAGCTGTCTGTAGCCTGAAATCCAGCAGTAAAGAGGCTCGGAGGCTCCAGGTCTCTGCAGAGGCTATGGTGAAATCCAGAGTCAACTCATCATGAGGCCAGTGGCAACACATGGATCCACACCACAAACCAGGACACACTGGACAAGGAATTCTAATGTAAAAGAACAGGTCAGTGAAAATATTTTGTGAATAACTGTACTACTCACCAAAGGTTATCTGTTTTTGATTTACCATTGAAATACTTGATGATTCTCAAAAAAAATCTCATGAAATGTTTGCCAGTGATTGTCTCCTCTCAGAGCTTCTCCAGTGGAAGAATGGTGTAATAGATGTGGATCCAGTATTCAGACCCACAGGGTGAAGGAGTTATGACAATATGTGTTGGATTGGAACATTGAATATTTCAAGCTGAAATTACACGAAGGACTGTAGCTTCCCAAAGCAGCATGTGGCCTGTTTTCTCCACACACAGCAAGTCATTAAGACTCTTTGATGTGGCTATCTTTTCCCTACCAAGGCTAGAATATGTCCATCACAAAGGGGTTGCACTGGGGCTGCAGTGAACTTGAATAATTAAACTCTGAAATAACTCTTGTCTTCCACTAGCTTCCACATCCCCCGGCATGTGTCTCTTGCTAACATACCACAATCTACTATCCCAGCCCAGAGATCCTTCTGTCCTGTCACTCCTTCACTGCTCTTTATTCAAAAAATATTAGAGCAACATGCTTTGGTCATTTCTCAGACTTTGCTTTTTGGTGAGGATTTGGGTGTACATGTGAATTAATAAAAGTGTTCTTCTTTTCTCTTACTAATCAGAACTTGTATTAATTGGGTTCCTAGATCCTGCTAAAAGGCTCACATAGGAAGGCAAACAGCATTTCAAAACTGCCTTCAACATTACCTAAAGTGCCTCATTAGAAAAAAAAAAACAAAACCTGTCCAAACATGTTAATAAATTATTAATGAAATTAGCAATCTAGTCTATGTTTTAAAGATTGTTTAATTGATAGTAAAGAAATTATAAAAGCAATCAATAGTCACATTAAACTTTATTACCTGAAGTAGTAAAACAGTTTGAGTAAATGTGTAAGATTCTTTGGAAAACATTAGGTAATTATGGTTGCCTGTGGCTTTATTAATCCATAATCTGATCTTATTAACATGCAAATTAAAGTCTGTACTACATTGCTTTAGCTGCAAAACACTGCAGGGAGGAAGGAGGAAAGCAACCTCTGAAATCAGAATTTCTCATCACCTTCGTCTGAACAGTGACTGCATCTAGGGTACAGAATACAACAACACTGCTCAATTCCTGGTGACAGGAAAGGGAAAAAGAAAAATACCATCAAAATAATTTTAGACTTCATTCTTCAAACCCACCCTATGGAATCCCTTCATGGCAAATATGGGAAAGGAAGGGGGGAAGACTCCAGATGAGGAAGTTCAGCTTCCAGCTATTTTCTTTTTCTGCTGCTGAGTGCTTTATAGATTTTGTTGTGGTTTGCTAAAAAAAACATTCAATGAAAAGTACTCAGGAGAAGAACAAATTAAGTACTTAGTAAGTACTCAATACTTGTTTTCAGTAATTTATTTCTTAAATTTAAACAATTTAAGAATATTTCTTAAATTTGATTTAAAAAACAAAGATCAATACTGTTATTTCTAGATGAACCAATACAACAAAAAAATGTACAACTAACAAAATAATAGAAGCAAATACAAAAAATAATGCATTTATGTAAAGTAAGGGGAAAAGATCAAAAGAGGAATAAGAAGAAGCTTGACAAAATAGAAAAAAATTAAAAACTAAAAATCAAAGAGAGGGAAAAGAGTTAAAATGATAAAAAGTGTCTAGCACATATAATAAAATCAATAAATTTCAATAAGCTCAGAATAAAAGTCAAGTTACTCACTAAATAAAGAGTAAAAATGTACACATGAAAGTTAAGAGAGAATAAGAATGGAATTCTGAAAATAATGTTTCCTCAGTATAACAGAATTTAAGAAAGGAACAAAAGAGAAAAATCAAATAAACTTATGAATATAAAGCAAATAATATCACTAAATTAAACATAATGGCATTTGGTAATAACAAAGAGAAAGACCCCCAAAAAATCAACCTTAAATAATATGCATTCAACAAATTCACTGTGAAATTATGTTTAAAAATTCAGAAACTGAGAAGAATAAATCCACAAGATACTGAGAGTTTACATTACTCAATAAATCGGAGCCTGTGTGAGTAAAGACAGAGGAGTTTTAGTACTACAATAAACAAATTATTTAATTGATTCAGATTCACTTCTAATGGGAATAAATTCATATGATACAATACAAATGAGAGAGAAATTTACCACATAAAGAAAATCTTTGCAAAGTTTGAGTTTGCATGACATCAAATATGCATTGTGATATGAAAATCAGCTTTTCCACAGAAGAGAAAAGAAAGCATAAAACAAGCCTGCATGAATTGATGATGATTACCCAGCAGCTGGCCTTCTACTAAAGTAAAACACCAACTGTCTTCAGAACAAGAACACATCTTGTCCAAAGTAGTACAATAGGTGTAATACAACAAGAGTACACTAATAAATGATAGTACAATAAGAATTAAGAGTCAAGAAGTAAAAAGAAACACTGAAACAGCCTAAATTTTAAGTACAAAAAGATTAAAAACAGAAATTTTAAATATCTTGGAGTAATATAATTATAATAAATGAAATGTCTGCACAGTAAACATAAGAAGGAACTATACAAGAATTTAGAAGATAGTTGTCTTAAAAAGTTTCACAGAGATCACTTAACAAAAGAGTTTCACCAGAAGAAGAAAATGTCTAAAGACATTTTCAGGTTTTGCCTGAAAGAAGCGGGAAGGGGGAAGATACAAACAATGTTTACACATGTAAGTAAATGTAAAAACAACATAATAAAAGGAGAAGAAAAGAGCTCTACAATCTGTAGAGCACAAGCAAAAATTTAAGGGAAATGAGCAGAGTTTAAGGAATTTGTGGAGCACTATTGCATAGTGTAGAGTCCTCAGAGAAAGAAGGAAAAATCAATATGGGAAAAATAAGAGAGGAATATTTCTTAAATTTGCTTTAAAAAACAAAACACATTGACTTAGAGGTCCAGGAATCTCACTAACCCCTAAGCAAAAATATAAAAACTAAAACAAAATAGAAAAGAAAGAGGGAGTAAGAAGGCAGAGGAAGCAGAAGAGGGAAAGAAAGCTAGGATATAAACAGGAAGGAAGGAAAGAAGAAACTTCTTGCATCTTCCTCTGAGTAGCTAAGTAGCTTCATCTGATTTCTTAGCAGAAACTGTAAAGAGGCCAGGCAATGGAATAACATTCTTAAATACCAAAAAATAAAAATTCTGAGTTATATATCCAATGAAAATATGCTTCAAATATGAAAATTAAATAAAAATGTTTTCTGGTTAGCAAAATATAAGATATATTTTCAAAGGACCTACATCACAAAAATATCAGAAGGTAGTTTTAGGTTTGAAGGGATTGGAGGAAACAAATTTGCAGGAGGACAAAAGGATGCTGGGAATAAATAAATTTTTGACTGATATAAAAGGTGGGTTTTGAGATAAAGGTAGCTACACAGGGAGTTTGCTTATGATATTTCCATGTATATATGTATTATGACCCCAATTGATTTATCTACTTTAATTTTCTTCATTCTACCTTAGTCTCTTTATTATGGTAGTTTCTTAGACAAGCTCAAATGTCATGTTTTTCATTTTCTCTTTTTTCTTCTACAAAGTCAAAGAGCAGGAGGGCAGAATAAGTTCTACCCAAAGGGGAGGGCTGGCATCAGTGGGAGGGAGGAGGTGAGAGGAAAGGGGGTAGGAGGATGAATGTAGTGCAAAAAATGTGTACACATGTATCTAAATGCAAAATGATACCTGTTGAAGCTACTCCAGAAATCAGGAGAGGGGAGATAAAGGAGAATGGTAGAGGGAATTAATTCATGTATAATACATTTGGTGCATTGTAAGAGCCTGTGTAAATGTCACAATGTACCCTCACAATAAAGAAAAGTTCATTTTTCTCTTTTTAAAATTTCCTTAAAGGATGCCTAATTACCTTAAAGAAAAAAACCAACAGCATTCCCAGTTATAATACTGGGAAATTGTGACAGATGGGAAACTGATAGTATTAGATGAAAGTTGGGGTGAATGGTAACATAAGCCACATTCTTCAGAGTAGATCAACCTATAGGGCAACCCCTGCTGGCTACATCATTTACAAATGTGTTGCAATTAGCAAAATACAGATGCATGTAGAAAGACATTTTTTTCCTTTTTTTATTTTATTTTATTTATTCATTTATTCGTATGTGCATACATTGTTTGGGCCATTTCTCCCCCCTGACCCCTACTCTTTCAAGTTTGCCTAGCTCTTAGGTAAACTGAGATCTGAGCCTAGGCATGTTGTCAACATTGCTGTCTTCTGATGAAAATTTCAGAAGAGAGATTACTTCACAATCATTGATGCCCAAGAACACAGAGACTTTATCAAAGTTTGATTATATCCACATCTCAAGGTGACTGTGCTGTCTTGGGTTGATTGTTGCCATTAACATTGGCAAATTTGAAGTTGGTGTTTCTTTCCAAGAATGGGCAGCCCTGAAATCATGCCCTTCTGGGCTACCCAGTAAGTACAGAACAACTAATGCTGATGTTAATAAAATTGATTCCACTAGGCCACTCCACAGTCATAAAGATACACAGAAATTGCTATAAATGACAGACTATATATATATTAAGAAAATTTAGCTACCAGACCATGGTTTAAAGGATGGAAAGCCACCTGTTAGGGAGGTATGACTGTGGATCTACTCTGCTTCAACTCCTTTCCAAAGTGCTGCCACCACTTTTGCAACCACAAGACAATGATTACACTTTTAGATGCCACAAAACTGTTGTGGTTTGTAGTATCTTTGCAAGGTGAGGGCTTGTGTGTGCAAGTGTGTGTTTGCTTTATATTCAACACTGTGACTCCCCAGGGAATTGTTAAGTAAAAGTTCAGGTGTAAGAGTTGCATACAGTCTATTTCTGGTGCACCATTGCTAAAACCTGGGGTTAAGAATCTGATATTCAGGATTAACTGGATTTTCAGAGCAGGACCTGAAGTGGTTTTGCTATAAATACTGAGTGAAAAGCGATAGGAGTGACCTGTCAGTTGGCATACTTCACATTTCTTCAGATATTTAAGAAAGAATGACATAATTTTGTGGAAACCATTATCTAAGGCCCAAGTTCTATAATGGTAAAGCCTATGTGCTGCATTAGAATTTTATTTTAAGTGGCTCTGCCAAGATTCAATGAATTTGTTGATATGGCTGCTTGAACTTATTTTTTTGGTTCTTGAGCCCATGCTCACATTTGCAAATGAGGCAATATAAAACAAAAGAATCTGACATGTGAAATACTAATTGACAGTATTGAGAAGTGTTCTGCTTTTAAGAGTTAACTCCTTTTAGTGTCTAGGAAACATTTGAAGATGGACAGGAAAACATAGTAGGAGGAGACATAGAAAATATTCAAAGTTAATAGAGATTTTGTAATGGGGGCTTAAAAGCAGTTTTTTTTTTTTTTTGAGGAGCACTGACTACCTAGTTGGCACACAAATTAAAGACTGAAAACTATTAAATGATTGTGACACTCCTTATTCACACAAATGGAAAGAACAAATTGACAGTGGGGAAAATGTAACTAGGACTATGAAAGGAAAAAACAACAACAACAAGTATATTTTGGTTGTAGTCAGCCTAAGTGCTGGCTAGGTTGCAGTGTTTGTTTCTCAAACTTACTTTTGCTTCCCCTTTATCTTTCTCTGTCACCCCTTGCTGAGGGTCCCAAGTTTAACACTCTTTAACCTTCAATTAACTCAGGTAATCTTCTCCTCTTTACCTCTTGCTATCCACCAAGAAGAGGTAAAACTGTTCTACAAGACATACCAACTTCAGAATGTAGGAACAGTAACCCAGAAGATAAGATCCAAGGCCAGCAACTGTTGCGTTACATGTATTTGATACCTATTTCAAACTGAGCCCCTGCACTCCCCTTTTGATTCCGTTTTTTTTTTTTTTTTCTTGGTGATCTGGGGCTTGAACTCAGGGACTCACACTAGCTAAGCTTGCTATGCATGTATTCTACTACTTGAGCCACTTCACTAGTGCTGAACTCCTCTTTAAAAAGAAGACATTTTCTCTCAGAAGGAGGACTACAATGCTTTGATAGGTTGACTCTTCTGTCCTTTTCATCTGATAAATAATAAACGTTATTTCCTTTTCCTCAAAAACTCTGGTCTTGTTATTTGTGAATTCATATTGAGGCCAGTAGACCTGCTTTTTGGGAACAATTTTAAAAAGTTTCTATCAGTAATCATTGGGGGAAAGGCCAAAATACTACTAAAGTTATAGCAGACTTGAATAACAGCATTAGTCCACTTGACTGTCTCACAAACTGGTCATTTTTTCCAAGAGTAAGAATTTAGGCTGCTTCCTATTCTTTCCAGCAGTTGCTATAATTAGTCTTTAAAAGTTAGACTATCAGTAAGACTTTCTGTTATAGCAGTGGCAGGACATTGTTGTTTTAATTTTTATTTCCCTAATATATAATAATGCTAACCATCATTTCAGTCACTTATTTTCTACCCATGTGAAGTATCTGTTCAAGTGAATTGTTTGCTTTATTATTGATTTTTGGTTTGGTATTTTTAATTTTTTTTTTTGACAACACTGGGCCTTAGACTCAGGGCCTTATGCTTCCTAAGCAGGTACTCAACCACTTGAAACACTCCACTAACCCCATAGAGCTTGGGATTTTTTTTTTAAATGCAGGATATAAATTCAAAAAGGATGGAGGGAGACATCTGAGCAGCATGTCTTGCATCTCTCTTTTGGAGTCTCAGGGGTCCTGAGCCATCTCACTGCTTAGCCAAGGCAATGTGTTAGGAATAGTTCAGGGCTCTGGGGTAGAAACCTGACATCCTTGAATATGGAACAGAGAGAGCACTTGGATTGCTGTTCCCTGAGTGTCAACTTGGATCTCCTTTGGATCCCCAAGATACAAAGGTGACTGAGACTCCCTTGTCAGGGGCTGCAACTAGCCATGTGGTGGGAGATCTGGAAAGATCTCTGACTGGAATAGTAGTAGATACACAAAACCTGCTATGCCCTCTGTCTCTGAATGCCAGGCACAACTAGGGCTAAGTCTCGATATAACCTAGAAGGAGACATGGCTTAGTTTATATCTCCTCACACCCATCTGTGGATGTGGATCTTATGCCTATGGTTTTGGCCTTCTTCCATATCCTGTGCATTGCCAACACCAACCATGCACTAGTTCAAAGCCAGGAGCTATAGGGAGGGGTCCCTGAGGTGAATGAGGCACTTATTCCCTGCCCCTAAGGGAACCTGCCCTCAGATCTGAACAGCAGATGAACATTAAGGAGAAGTGCTTCCTGTATGAGTTTGCATGACTTTTTGCTTTTCCACATATGCCATGTGGTGAAGTCGTAAACCACAGCTAATCCAGGTTCTAGCCTGACACCTGATGATCCTCTCAGACCATCAGAGGATGGGAGACTCTGAGGCCAACTTCTATTCACCTGTTCTCTCCTGGGATGCTATCATGTGATGGTATCTTATCACTTCTGGTTTTAACTAGAGAAGAGAACATGAAAATGGAAAGTGTTCCTGTCCAGAGGTTCATAATGAAAAACTAAGGCTGCTGCTTGACTCAATCTGAGCATACTTAAGACTTTGTAACTCAGGGTCAGACCAAAGTAAAGTAAAAGTTTAGAATTGCCCTGAAAAACATTGATCTGGTATTTGGCTCACCTACTGTGCCACACCTTAGACTTCAGGATGAAGGACAATTGCCAACTCTGTGACTCCCTAGGGAAATCATACCTGCTGAGATTATTCACAATGTTTTCACTCTAAAATGCTGCAGCTCTCACATTTTCTTTTATACACAGATGAGATTGTCTCTGGGGCTTTACACCCCAAAGTGCACCAGGTGGGTCTCCGGCTTAGGGGCATTGCTGCCTTGTGCTTCTAAGTAGTGGTACCGAAGGCCAGTGGAGACTGGGGTGGATATTGCATTTCCCATATCCCCAATGGGGACAAATCATGTTTGTCAATACAGAAGGCAGAAAACTATGTCTCACAGTGAGATACAAGTTATCATATTTCATAGGTTTCATCCCACTCACTTTCTCCTCTGTGAAGTAGCTTTGCTACAGTGCAACTGAGATGTTTGCTTTCTAAATGGAAAATATATTCACATGAACTACCCCCAAATGTCAACAGTGTCCCAATAAATTTTATCCTTGATGGTGGTAGAACATTTCGTATGGGAAGATGACCCTGTCTTTCATTTTTATCTGGGAAATACCACCACACCCAGCAGATTCTCCCCACTATTCTCACTCTCCACTTGCTCTAGCCATGTGGTGTAAATGGGAATTGCCAACCTCTTATCTGATCCATGATCACAGGCCACAGTGATTGGTCCAGGGCTAGGCTTTTGACCCAAGCCAGACCAATCAGAGTCCCTCCCTGGTGTTATGTTTTCAGTAGGATTTGTCCCTCTGAAACGCATGTGAAAGTTTAATCCTCACTGTGAGGTTTTAAAGAGTGAAAATTTAGTTAAAATGTGGTGTTTAAAGATGGAGCCTTAGGGAGGTTATAAGGATTAGATAATGTCATTGGAGTGGAGTCTCCATTATTGAGTCCTGGTGATATCATGGGAAGAGGGAGACACTAGGGCACACATACACACATGTACTCCCTGACTCTTGCCCTGTGATGCCCCGTGACACATCAAAACCCTACCAACAAGAAGGCCATTACCACAGGTAGCCCCTTGACCTTGGACCAGAATCGTGGGCATAGATAAACCTCTTCTCCTTATAATTTACCCAGCATGTGAGAAAGTGTTATTAGCAATAAAAAATAAACTATGACATGGCAATTTTAATCCAGAGCTGGAAGAGAGCAGCTCCTTCCCCTTTGATCAGAAGGCATGAGAACAAATGCCAGCATTACTGCTGTAGAAAGACCAAAGCCAGAGACCATGAAACAGTGATATAGAGAGGGAGAAGAAGGAATAGAAGTGCTGTGGGGATAATAGCCAACCAGAGCTCCAGACACCACAGCTCCCAGAGCACCCAGCTCTGACCTCCATTGAACAGCACAGACTTGGCCAAAGAGGCCTGGCTGGAAAACTGCCTCTACCATCGAAGTTTGCCTGTTCCTGAAGGTGCTGCCACTCTCTAGGCTCTGGTCTGCTCAGGGTAAGTAGAGACCCTGGTTCTGACCCTTTAGCTCCTGGACTGCAGAGTAGCCCATTTCTGACTCTGGAGTACCAACACTCACAGTGCCTGTGTGGAAGGTATTGCCTGGTCCCTGGGAGCTAGTACCACCCCTTCTCACTGAGTCTTATTTGAGGCTTAAAAGGAGACATGTGCTTCAGAAGATGTGGCTTATGAGTAGCCATGACTCCTTGGCCACTCTCATTAGTTTTTAATCTCCTATAAAACAGTATTTCTCATGGCTGTTGTTAGCTTGTTCAATGTAATGACCCAGGATATGTGACCTGCCAACCTGCTCATTCCCTCCATGTGTCTGAGGGGGAGAGTGGTACTGGCAGCCAAGTTAACTGACCAGCTAACAGTTGATGTGGGTAGGAGGGCCATAATCATAGAGAATGGCAAAGAATCATAGAGGACCCTCAGGAGTGGGCATCAGCAGAGCTGTGTAAGCACAGGGCAGCAGAGAGGTGACCACAGCCATCTGCTTAATGCCTCAAATTACAAATGTGTCAACTGAAGCCCAGAAAGCAAATTTTTTCCAAGTCCCATTCAGAAGGTTGTAACCCAGGTGACTGATACCCAGCCCACAGGAGGGTGGCTGAGTCTGATCCCAAGAATGAGGTCTTCAGCATTCCATCTTCTCTCAGGGTATCATCTGGGATTATTGATCTTAGCCTAGGAGATGGAATTCAAAGGGGACTCTGTCTCCATTTTGGGGAAGACCTTGACCAGAGGAAATAGATAGTTCCCATGCTTGGAGACCAGCCTCTGTGATGTCTTCAGGAAGCTCCCAGCATGGTGGAGACACCAGCAAGTACAGATGGTCAAGCCTAAAAGTCCTGATTTGAGTGGCAAAAAAATAATTTCTAGTTTTAGTAAAAATTAGATTGAGTGGTTTGGAATTGGTGCTGGCTTTAGTGAGAAAGGCTTCCTGGAAGAGGTTGAAAAGATGTCTCTACACCACTGATGGAGAGGATCTGAGACTGAAAGAGACTAGAGCTGATGAAGGAAAAGGAACACAGGGAGAGTGTCATCATTGTTTGTCTGAACACACACACAGACACACTTGAAACATGCCAGACCCATGTGCACACTTGTATTCCTAAGTGCACTTACCCACATGCTTCAAAGGCATGTATAAGCAGCAGGAGCTGTCTACTTCCTCAATGTGTTCATATGCGTGTATGTGCATGAAGTCACATTTCTGTGATGCTAACACTAAGAGGAAGATTTGTGTGTAGGGTTCCCAGGAAAGGCTCTTGGAACATCCCTATGAGGAGTGGAAGAGGTGGGAATGGACAGAGGGAGAAATTAGACAGCAGGCTGCCCTGTGAAGAGTTGGGAGGGATGGCTCTGCCTCTGTCACACATGGGGTGAGGGCAACATTTCTCTATACTTGTGCATTTACCACCCATTGGACACCAGGTGCCCCTAGAGAGGGCAGCCTTGAAAGAAGGGGAACTTTTCAGCCAAGGACCACCACAAGGAAGAGGGAATCAGCTTGCAGCTGTCAGCTCTCAATACTCCACAGCTATAGAATGGGCACTGTGTTCTGCTGGGAGCTCAGTGGGCAGCACTTCAGGGTACATCGTAGTCTACAAAGCATGAGAAACCCATTCCCCTCCTACTGCAGGTCTCACTTGAGGTTATTCTGCATTTAGGATCTCCTCTCTGCAGTGTTTTGGTGCCTTGCTTTGCCTGCTTCCTTGCCAGTCCCTTCCACATCATCCCATCACCTGGGACTGGCCTTTCTAGCTTCAGGCACCAACTTCTGTTACCCTGTCAGAAAGCCAGGCTTTCTGACAAAGCCAAGACTCTATTCAGTTCAAAATCACTCTTCACTAGGGCCTGGGCTCATCTCTGCACATACGGGCTTGAGCCATGTGGAAAGGTGTTAGGACTACTCCATGCTTGCTAGTGCCCCCCAGTGTGATAGAGCTGAGTCTCACATCCCACATGAGCTTGTCCTAGAAACCTAACTGACAGTGATGGGAGATGCAGAAAAGACAACAGACAAAAGACCAAACATGAATAAAGCTGGGGCCAGGTAGGCTGGGTGTTCAGATGGAGACACACCAGCCTCCTCCACCTCCAGTGAGTTTACTATATACAGTGGCCACATGAAGTGGAGAGGCAGCTCTTGAGGGACTGGGCATGCTATTGTAATCCTTGGGAACAGGAGGAACCTGTGACAGTTTCTCTCTGAACATAAACATTAAAGGAAAAAACAACTGTACTTCATCTTGCCCACTTCTGCAGCTGAGGCTGTGCCAACTCAAGTGTGTAATTTATTGGGCATAATTATGTTTTCTCCCTTCTGCAGTTTAGAGCTGTACCAAACTCAAACTTGTTTGATACACCTTTCAGGCCCCCACAGCTGAGGTTTTCTATTTCTTTGTAAGCTGACAGGACACTGTGTGGCTTTGTTATTCAGCAGACTCTGTGGGTGGCTGATTGCTTTCCACCTGCTCACAGGATCCCCTTTCCTGCTCACCTCTGGAATCTGTTGACAGCTCCATCCTCTCTTTTTACCCTCATTCAGACGTGATGAGAGAAAGAGTCCAAGCCCAATGGATCCCAAGGAAATCTCAATTCCTTCTCCTCCAGGAAACTTTTGAGCCACAGAGGGTCAGCTTTGAGAGGAAGGAGCTACTCCATTGAGTTGTGATCACATTTCATCTTTCCTGAGATGTGCACCTGTTTCCACATGTCACTGCTCCTGGAATTGGGATATGTGCAACAATTGCTGGTGTATCTCAGTTTAATCAGTAGTGTTTTCCCTTCATGGCGTGTAAAATAATGCATGTTTTTAAAATCCATGCTATGTTAGGATTTTGAGCATTGTGCATCCACTTGGGATGTACTGAAGTCTTTTCCACCTGGTGGGGAGAGAGGGAATCTAGTCCAGACCATGCTCAGTACCACCTGCATCAGGTTTGTCCCCTACAGCCTCTCAGTGTTGCAGGGTCTGTCACTGTTGCTAGGGATGGCCAAAGGTAAGAAGCCTCAGAATCTAGAAAGAAAATGCTGCACTGAAGGTGATGCAAAGGTGGTAAGTAAGCTCCAAGTGGAGAAGGAGCACAGTTGGACCTTGCCTAGAGGCAAGAAGCACAGAGACTCCTAAGACAGGCTCCCTAGGATGGCTTCCCTGCCCTAGCACACAACATCCATGCTGCTCTTGCTGCTCCATTGGAGCCTTGGTGACCCCAGGTGTCATCTGAGCTGACTCCAGAGGGAGTTGGTAGCAGGAGGATGACACTGAAACACTGAGATTGGAGCCTCTTTCAGCCACAGCAGAGATAGGAGGAGCTTCTGCAGGCACAGGCTCAGGTACAGGTGTGAGTGAAATGGTGTTTCCAGAGGGTGGCAAGTGTAAGGAGGCTGAGGACCTGCTTGCAGTGCAGACTCAGATCCCTTCTGAAGCCGGGCCTGGTGCTTCCTTGCCAGCAGCCCAGGGCAATGGGTTGTGGGAGGTACAGTCTACAAGAGAAGGGGAGGAAAGAAAGCCAGTTGTGCCCTGGCCTGCAGGGATCCTGGGCCACCATGCACCCATCCACTCACATGTGTGCTCAGCTGCAGGCCAGAAACTGTGCTTCCTGCTGAGGTGTCAGCAGTGAAGCCAAAAGGGTTCAATTACATCTGGGGAGACAGATCTTAAACACAACACACAAATAGAAGGAAAGGCACCAAAAAACATAAGATGGAGAAAAGACAGCCTCTTCAACAGATGTTGCTGGGAAAACTGGATATCTCCTTACAGAAAACTGTAAGTAGATCCATGCCTCTCACCCTGTATAGTATTAATTCAAAGTGGATTAAGGACCTTAATATCAGACTCTAAACCTTGCAGTTAGTACACAAAAGAGCTGAGAATACCCTGGAAACAATAAGTGTAGGCAAGGTCTTCCTCAGTAGAACTCCAGCATTTCAGCAACTAAGAGGAAGGATGTTAAATGGGACTACATGAAATTAAAAAGCTTCTGTACTACAAAAGAAATGGTCTCTAAATTGAAGAGGCCACCCAGAGAGTGGGAGAAAATATTTGCCAGCTATACATCAAACAAAGGACTGATAACAAAAACATGCAGGAGCTCAAAAAACTAAATTCCCAAAGAATCAATGAACCAATAAAGAAAAGGGGAACTGAAGTAAACAGAACTTTTTCAAAGGAAGAAATCCAAATGGACAAAAAACACATGAAAAATGCTCACCATCCCTGGCCATAAAGAAAATACAAATCAAAACCACACTAAGATTCCACCTCACCCCTGTTAGAATGGCTAGCATCAAGAACACCAACACCACAAATGTTGGCAAGGATGTAGGGAAAAAGGAATCCTCATACATTGCTGGTGGGAATGTAAGCTAGTACAACCACTATGGCAAATAATATGGAGGCCCTAAAAAAACAAAAAATAGATCTGCCATATGACCCAGCAATACCACTCCTAGGGATGTACCCCAAGGATTGTGAGTCAGGTTATTACAAAGGCACCTGCAGACATATGTTTATTGCAGCTCTATTCACAATAGCCAATATATGGAAACACCCAACATGCCCCACCACTGATGAATGGATTAAGAAAATGTGACCTTTATACACAATGGAATTTTACTTAGCAATGAAGAAGAATGAAATTTTGTCATTCTCAAATAAATGGATGGAACTAGAGAACATCATCTTAAGCAAAGTTAACCAGGTTCACAAGGCCAAAAATTGAGTGTTCTGTCTCTCACATGTGGATGATAGACCTAAAATAAATGCAGTAATATTATTGGACATGGGTCACACACTAAGGGGAGAAACCACATGGGAGGAATAGGGAAGGGGAAGGAAACCTAAAACTTGAGTGTGGTTGATGTGCTCCCTGTAGAGGAGCGAATAAAGTAATCTTAAACTGGCAGAGGCCACTATGGGAAGGAGACCAGGAAGTAGTGAAGAGGTTTGATAGAGATGAACCATTGTGGGTGTCAATACACAAGTGCATGGAGGCAATGCTAGGGATCTTTCTGTATGGCTATCTTTATTTCAAACTAGCAAAAATAGCATCTTTCTTATTATCTCCTATGCTTTCTCTTCAACAAAATCAGAGAACAAGAGGGAAGAACAGGTTCTGCACAGAAGCAGGGAGGGACAGGGAGGTGTCATAAACAATGTATACATGTAAGTAAATGTAAAAATGATAAAATAAAAGAAAAATAAATAAATAAATAAAAATAGAAAGACAGTGGCATTGCATTCCCGTCTTTTGCCTAAGACCAGGTATAGAATGAAAGTGATACTAAGTGCTACAGAGAAAAATGCAACAGAATCAGGGGACTGAGGAAGCATAGGAATACTGCTGTATGTAGAGTGAGTGGGAAAATGCTTCTGGGGAGATTAACCAGACCTAAGGAAATGAGGGAGTGAGTTGAGGGTATCTACAGAAAGCATAGTTCAGCCTCATCAAGAGTAGGTACAAAGGCCCTGGGGCAGAAGTAAACTTGAGATGGTCAACAACTAACAAGAAGAACAGAATGTGGAGTAGAGGGAGCCAATGAAAATGGGGAGGAGGTCCAATTTGGGAGGTAAGGAGCATCACATCCTGCAGGGCTTTGTGGGCCATGGGAAGGATTTTGGTTGTACTCACAGTAAGAAGAAGCTGTGCAGGGCTGAGCAGAAGGATGTGATATAGCTGAGTTTTAACAGAACAGGTGAGTGGGACAATGCACAGGAGAAGGGACACCCACTAGGGCTGTTGGAATCTTCCAGCAAGAGATGATGGTGGTATGAGTGTGGATATATTCAGAAGATGGGATTGACAATATTTGTTGACAAACTGGCTTCAGTTGTGTTCCAGTGATCTGCTGCACCTGGGTCTTTACGAAGAGAATTTATGTGCTAGATAAACAAACACACAGCAGCTGATGGGAAGCGGCTTGTTCTGCAGTGGAAAGTGTAGGAGAGAAGTGAGGTTTTCCATGCCATCTTGGGGTCTCATCCTTGCCCTTGAAAACCAGTAGAGTCTCCCCATGAGTCTCTGTCCAGAGTGCAAGTCCTCAGAGAGCTCATAGCAGATATATTTTTGGCTAACGCATATAGCCTAATTTTTATCACTGCTGTTTCTGGTGGGGGACGGAAAGGCAATTTGGGCTAGGCATTATTGTGAGTGTGTCACCTGCTCCTTGTGATCTTGATAACCTAGAAGGCATATTCACTGGGGTGATGATACTTTCATGTGTAATTTTACTGATAATGAATTAATGGAGCAAGATGAAACCTGCTAAGTTTTTAGAGTCAGTTGACTCATGCAGGCATTTTCAGTGCCTTGCTTTATGAATAAACTATATGAATTTGGGCTGGAATTTGCTTCTAGTTGTTAATCTAACTTGTGAGAGATTTCATAATTAGAGGAAATCTTTATTAAAAGGGGTTAACTTAAGTAGTATGCTAGTATTGTGAGCTAATTTTTAATGTTATGGAAAAAGGAGATTTTTAGTTTACGAACCCTAAATTTTAAAAAATGACTTTTGTAAACATGCTTTGAATGCTTGGTTAGAATTTGCTTCTAATTGAAATCATAATTAAAGTAGATATCAACTCACTCTATTATTACAATGCTCCCTGTTTTAGGGATTTGACAAAAGAAAACACATAAAATTCTCATTACTGTGGAAGTTAAGAGGGAGGAGGGGAATGTTGTCAATTAATGTTCCATTTATGGAAATACTATATTTTATTTACTCATTCATTAGATGACCATTTGTGTTGGATTCATGTTTTGGTTGTGTTAAGCCCACCATTTTGGCCAACAGTGCTGGAGTGGGGAAAACTGATAAAAAGCACATGGGACTAGAGACAGTTGAATGTATACATATCTTTATTGCAAGCAACACTACAGCAGAGTGCAGGAGGGAAGGAGAGAGAGAGTCAGAAGGAACCAGCTATCTGTGCCTTTTAAAGGAAAAGAACATAAGTGGCCCAAATCCAGTTACAAAGCAGCCTGGGCTAATCATAATATACTGTTTCATACTTGTACTTTGGCTTCCAGCTCGGGCCTGATGGCTCAAGGTTACATTCCCATGGCTGCACTTTCCCAAGGTTGTTCTGCTCCCAAGACAGTGTTCCCAGGGCTGTGTTACTTCCACCACAAGACTGCACCTGAATGACTGAGAATATGGTCTCCACACACTTTATCCCTTCAGCTAGATAGATTTTTGCATGGTATTTGGGTCCAAAAGGAGTTACAAGTACAGGCACCAATATGTATAAAACAAACCACAATAAAACCTAAAAAGGTAGCTGGTTGACTACCCAAAAAATTTTGTAATGGTATTATTTATCCTTCATCTGGATACTGATGAAATAATCATTCTTACACCAACACAGAACCAGCCAATTGGATTCTACCTGGGGATATATGTGTATGTAAACATCGTCAGGGCCCTATCTTCCCAGACATTGTACCTGGGCCATCCACATATACGAGGGACCATTTTTACTACCTCAAGAAAGGACCCTGCCAACTGGGATACTGTATACCATCAATGGCACAGAGCCAAGTGTGCCCCCTGATGGTTACTTTCCCTTAGCTATAACTCTCCCTGCTGTGCAGACATCTATATTAAAAAGAAAATTGAGGCCCTCATGAAACATGTAGCAGCTGCTCTCAGTAACACAGCCCAAATAAAAAAGTGGTCCTTCAAAACCATATGACACTAGATTTGCTTACTGCCTCCCAAAGGAAACCTGTGCCATACTACATATTAAATGTTCTGTATATAGCTAAGGCTTTAAAAAAAAAAACACAAATATAAACAATACCTTCACTGGTAACCTTTTACAAAAATGGTGGAGTAACCCGGGATCTACCTGGTGATAAATGTTAGGACATGCCAGTATAGTAATATTTTTAATAGTGACTTACTGTTCATTATATGATTTTTGTGACCTGTGGATTCAGTATGCTCAGTATATTAGGTAGTAAAGAGTAGGGATGTCAATCCACCTGATGTGGACTAGGGTACTTCATCTGAAGTAAATTTCAAAGGTCTCAAAACAGTTGCCAGATGTTTTAAGTAGGATCCCCACTTGGTCGATGTGGGACTTTGAGTTATTCCAGTCCTGGGGGATTTAGATTTACTCCCATCCTGGGAGAATTAGACCAAAATTGTACCCATTTTGTTATGGGATACTTAGTCCAGAGTTAAATCTTTTTTTTTTTTTTTTTTTGGTTGATGGTCTTATAGCTATTAGAGCAGCATACACTACTGCTAGTTATTTTTCAAATAAAGTGTAGGGGAATTTAGCTCCTTTTTATAATTGAGACCAAAAACTACTAGGCACTCATGTGCCTTCTTGTCTTTATTAGAGACCCCAGCCATATCCTGTTGTCTCTGTAGTGACATCCAGTTTAAATGGATTTTCTTTGTTAATATCAGTAAAGTTATTTAAAAACAATAAAATAACAATGGCTCTTGTGCTTGAGCCTCTTGCTAACTTCAAGAGCTCCTGTTCCTACCAACCTAACTGGGGGATACTGGGGATGCAGAAAGGACCAAGGATAGAAGACAAACATACAGAAAGTTGGGATCAGGTGTACTGGGTGCTCAGATGGAGACAACAGCCTTGTTGCTTTTTTACTTCTTTTCTTTGCTTCTTTATTCTTTAAAACCTTACTTCTTTTCTATTCTTTAAAATCTCTTTACTTAGACTCATCATGTCCCATGTTTTCCTTAATCTCTCTTAAATTCTTGGCCCTCAGACTTGCACTGTCCCATGTTCTCTGTTTAAGTCTTGGTCTTTAGACTCGCAGACACACAACAGCACCCAGCAGCAGCAACAGTAGAAGCAGCAGTAGAAGCATCGTTCTTTTGTAGCAAGCAGCCCACCAATCAACCAATCAATCAATCTAACTCCCATCCTCCTTCAGGGAGTCTTAAATTCAGTGGTAAACAAGGAGGTGGAGCAACAGTTCTTATGGAGGGGTTTGACATTGTAACAAGAGAAACCTGCTCTCTCTCTGAATGTAAACAACTTAGGGAAAAGCAGCTGTGCTGCATTTTGCCTTTGCCCTCTTCTGCAGCTGGGGCCATGCCAAACTCAGCCTGCCAATTTGACACAGCTGTGCTTATGTCAAGTTCTCATAGGCTCCTGATAATCCACTCCCCACATGAGCCATTAACTGTTTTGCCTTAACAAAGGCAGTTTGTTTTAAGTCAGTCCAATTCCATGTTATGCCATTTGCGTTAGGGCCTACAAGGGAGCTGCAGCAAAAGCCATGTTTGGGATAGAGGCTCACCAAATCTCAAGACCTAAGAAGGCCTATAACTCTAATTTATTTTGTGGTATTGAGAACACTTGTATTTTCTTAATAATGGTATCAGGAATCTACCTGACCACATAACACCCAAGAATTGACAGACAACCAGGTCCTTGTATTTTGGTGTCATTGACCATTTAGCCCCATTGTGATAGGGCTTATTGCAGAGATACTGCTGCTGCTTTTAGTTCTGCAAGAGAATGAGAGGTTAATAAATGTTATTAATTTAATGAGCCAAGTATACACCAGAGTGTGTTTAAGTAGCCAAATCCTTGGCAACCAAATTATGGAATAGTGTTAAACTATGCACATATCCTTGAGGCAACAACAAAAATGTACATTGGCAACCTTGCCAGGTAAAGGCAAATTGATTTTGACTTTTCGCCCTTAAGTCAGTAGAGGAAAAGACAGTAGCCAAATCCAGCCCATGGTGGTATTGTCCTAGATGTAAAGTCAGTTGGTCCAAAATCTTCTTAGCCGAGGACACAGCAGTATATAAAGGCGGAGTAACTTTATTACGTTCCAAGTAGTCCAAAGTCATATGTAATGTTTTGTCTGGTTTCTGAACCAGCCAAATTGAGAAATATAAGTGCTGTGTTCTGGGCAGATAATTATTACCTTTTTTAGTTTCACAATAGTATTTGTTATTTTTTTATGGCCTGCTGGCAGCTTATATTGTTTTATATTCATTAATGCATGTAGGCAATGGCTTGCAAACTGGGAGGTGCTGTGGATGTCCCCACATCATCGTTTTCATGTATTCGCATAGCTGAAATTCTCCCATGGGAGTATTTAGTCATAATCCTTGGAGGACATCCACCCCCAGGATATATTTTGGCACTGGGAATATATACCTTACGTGGCCAAGGTGCCAATTATTCAACTTTCAATGTCAATCGTGCCTCTACAGCATGGATAGAGCCTCAGCCATAACCATCCATTATTGCTGTGAGTCCTGGGAATTTTGGAGGGTTGCCAAACAACAAAGTATGTTCATCCCCTGTATCTATTAATGTAAGCATATTTTGTATATTTGGGGGGGACCAATATATATGCAGTTCCACATGAGGTAGTGGGTCCCCCACTACCTATATATTTTGGCCATCCCAGAAGTCCTTGTTTAACAGGTTTTGCAAAGTCAACACTTGGGTCTTTACTTTTCCACTTGTTTGTTCCTCCTTGCATTTGATGTATTTTTGTTTAGTGGAAAGGTCTTTTCACATAGCAAACAGCATAGATGTAGATTGCTTGTCGATATGTGTAGGATCTACCCCAGCTGCAATTAAGTCAGTTCACATTATCAACAGGTCACCTTTATTGGACCCATCATTGCATGTTTTTTGTTAGCTACCAGCTGTTTTGGGGGTTTTTTTGCCTCTTTTTCCCACAATTACCCCAGCAAATTGCACAGTACATAGTCCCTTGCCTTTTTGTTTTATGTCCATGTCACTCAAGCTAGCCAAACTGTGAGTGATATCATAAGTGCTGTGGTCCACATACAGTGCAAGGAGAGCAGCCACTGTCAAAAGAGCCTGCTGGAGCTGAGGCTGTTAACATACCTTTCATTTTTGTAGTGAAAGTTAGTCTTCAGGGGGTGCATTTTAATATATATATTTGAAATATCATGTGCCATATACCCATTTTTCACAATATCTGCACCAGTTTATCATATGAAGTCCACTTCATGGGAGTAGATATTATCCCCACATTGTTTGCCCATATATCCTAGGCAGTAGCCATTAACCAGCTCAACATAGAAGGAGTCCTCATATTATTTGGGGCCTGTCACATAGCACCTTGTATACATCAGTGGAGGGAAGGATTTCTGGTTACTGAGTGCAGCTCTTGCATATCTTTAGGAGATATCAAAGTATCATCCCCATAATTCCATAAATGCAGCATCCATGCCATAATGTATTTTCTGGGCTTTTGCCAAGTTTAGTTAGTGTTCTTAAGCCCTCAAGAGTATATTGTACATACATAGTATGTTCCTTAACTTTTGGGGCTCCCATTAGTTGGCCATATTGATTCAACTATGTTTTAGTTGGCATTTAACAATAGGTGGGCTCTCAGCATTACTGGGGTAAAAGGGGATGATTACCAAACTAGAGGCAGTTGACTTGTTTCTCTAGTTTGGTTATCTTGGCTTTTAATGCAATCTGTGATTTCTTCATATGGTGTATCTAATCTTGTGAAGCCTGTTTCTCTGCATGTTATAGCTGTACAGCTTGTAAAAACAATTATGCCATCCAGAAAGCTGATATATGATGTTCCTCCAGGAGACAATCCAGCACCCATGAGATAGCAGACTTGAAGGCAGATGGGGTCGCTGCTGGGTCCTCCCAAGCCTCTGTGGGAGCCCACTGCAATAATAAAGCTGCCATTGGATGCCACAAATTAGATTGGGGCCACAGTTTACTTACTTTGTTTGAATCTGCTGAAGGAATGGACAGCTCTGCCATCAGACTTACCAACAGATCCTGCCGACTATGCCAGTTTGTTAAGACCACCATTTTGGCCAACAGTGCTGGAGTGGGTGTGTGGAAAACTGAAAGAAAGCATGTGGGACTGGAGGGAGTTGAATGTATATATGTCTTTATTGCAAGCAACACTACAGCAGAGTGCAGGAGGGAAGGAGAGAGAGAGCCAGGAGGAACTGGCTGTCCCAGCCTTTTAAAGGAAAAGAACACAGCCAGTTATGAAGCAGCCTGTGCTCATCATAACATACCATTAATAAGTGTACTTTGGCATCCAGCTCGGGCCTAGTGGCTCAAGGTTGCATTCCCATGGCTACACTTTCAAGGTTGTGCTGTTCCCAAGACAACATTCCCAAGGTTGCAACAACCCCTCTCCCACCTCCCAGCAAGTCTGAACCTGCATGGCTGAGAATATGATCTCCACAGTTGTTATCAGTAAGGCCACTGTAATCATTCCTGAACACGATTTTGTGTGGTCATCGCTCAGTGTCTCTTTTGTAAATACCTATTAGTGGAATTGTTGGGTGGTGTGGCAACTGTGTAACTGTTTAAGGAACTGATAGACTGTTCTGTGAAGAGTCATGTTGCATTCCACAACCAGTGTGTGAAGATTCCACTTTCTAGCTAAAACTTGTTATCTCTCTTTTTATTACAGCCTCCTGGTGGCTGGGAGGTGCTCCCTCCTTGTGATTTAGATTTGTATTTCTCTGATAGCCAGTGTTGTCCTGCATCTTTTTGGGTTCTCACTGGCCATCTCTGTATCTTCCCAGGAGAAATAGTTGCTCCCATTCTTTGCCCATTGTGCAAAATTTCTCTTTCTGTTCAGATAATAATCACTTTTACCTTCTGGATGTTACCTTGGTCTGCCAGCACAGAAACCCTGGCAGTATCTGCAAGTTAGGAGCATAGGGAATCTTTGTCAGGAATTCAAAGCCATTCTTTTTACATTTATTGAACAACTATACATTGAGGTCTAGCAAAATAAGGATGATAAACATGTGGTGATGGTGAGAGACATGTTCACAGCTCTCCAAAGGAGGCTGTGACAGACCAAGGAGTGGAGTGTGTGAAATAAAGAGGAATCAGGAAAGAGGAGCTGCATGTGGTTAGGCAGGGGCACCATCCAGGGAATGCTCAGAAGTTCCCTTGACTGTGGCTTTGGTGAGTGACAGGTAGGAGGATGAAGAGACAAACCAGGAGAGGTTTAAAGGCCTTTCCTTTGAAGATGGTTTAGCTGTTTCCTGAGGAGAGTGGGAATTCTTTCATGGAGAGAAGTTCTCAGGGACCTGATGGATTTTGTTTTCATGGGAACCTGGAAGTTATGTGGAGATTGGCTGGGGAGGGGAGGGGGGTCAGTCAGACTGTGAGGAGAAAGTTAATTTTAATGAAATGTTAATATTAGGACTTTGTGCATCCTTTTATTATCAAAGTGAAGTGCAAAAGAAGTGTTTGCCTAGGAAAGCATTTTAGTTATATTAAATATCTGAAGTAATTGTTAAAATTCCTAAAATGGAGTACAGTGAAAGTTGCTTAATTTTGTTTTCTTGAGACAGGGTCTCACTATGTTGCCCAGGTGTCCTGAAATTTTCAATCCTCCTGCATCTTAAATGCTGGGATTACAGATGTGTACCTCCTGGCCTGGGTACTGCTTCTTTTAAACCTTAGATTATCTGGGCATTGATACTGGCAATCTAGTATAGGTAACTAGTGTTAATGGAAAAAATTTTCTTCAAGGACAGGGAACATTTAAGCAGGTATTTCAATACTAAATAAATGTTTCATTGTGAATATATTAAGGTTTTTGTGAATGTTTCAAGGTGTGTGGAGAAAGTGACAGAGATCCAGTCTGGTGGTTCGTAGAATCTCTGAATGCTTTGAGACAGAAAAGGGCGAACGAGAGCCTCTTGCTCATAGTTCCTGGAAACACACACTTGTTCCAGCCCTCCTGGTTGCAGGGTGGCAGAGCACATCCAGTCTCCTGTATCTCTGGAGGTAAAGTACACTTTGTTGTCATGTTGTACCTAAGAAAGGGAGACAAGTCTCCATTCTGTAAATGTTATGTAAGCAGACTAATAGCTACAATTTTCAAACCAAAAATATTAAAAATGAAATACAGATTCAAGTAAAAAATGTACTTAGGATGAACAATAATTCTTTTGGTTAAAGTAAATATGTTATAATTGACAACTGTGTACATGTAGAAGTGTGCACAGTCAGTATACCTGTGCTAACATCCCAGAAGCCTTCCTTGTGGCCTCTCCTGGCCATCACTCCTTGGGACAGAGGGACCTCTATCCTGACTTCTAAAAACCATAGTTTAATTTTGTCGGTTTTGAACTTCATATAAAAGGAATCACAGTGATACACATGTGCTTCTCTGGTTTCTTTTGCCTATCCTACTGTGTTTTTTTCCTTCCCTTCTCCTATAACTTTTTTATTTGTTTCACTTACTTCCTTTTTAAAAATTAAGATTTGAGGTGTAACTTACACGCAAGAAAATGGACTAATTTTACATGATGAGTTTCTTTTATATGCTGCTGCATATTTGTCATCAAGGCCTATGACCTTTTTGTCACCCTAAATATTCCTGTGCCCTTTTGCAGTTGATACCATTTCTTATCCTAGGAACTAGTTTGCTTTCTTATAGCTTTGCCTTTTCTAGAATTGCACCAAATGGAACCATACACTGTGTAACATTTGTGTTTGATTCTTTCAATTGCATAGTTCAATGTAATGTTTGAGCTTTGGCTATGATATATGTGATTTGTTCATTTTCATTCTGAAATATCCTGCCCCATTCTATTGATGGACATCTAGGCTGTCTGAACTTCCAGCTTTTATGAGCTGTGCTCCCCTGACCACTCTTATGTGTCTTTGGTGAACATATGTGTGCATTTCTTCTAGTTACATCCATAGAAGTGGAACTACTGGGTGCGGTTCTTGTAGGTGCTGCCTGCAGGGTATGTGTGTGTGTGTGTATGTGTGTGTTTGTATGGTATGTTCTCAGTGGTTTTTTTTGTTGTTGTTGTTATTGTTGCTGCTTTTGCTGTTTGTGGAACTGGCTTTTTAACTCAGAAATTCATACTTGCTAGGCAGATAATCTACGACTTGAACCCCACTTCCAGCTGTTTTTGCTCTGGGTGTTTTGGATACAGGGTCTTACTTTTTCTTTTTCTTTTTCTTTTATTCATATGTGCATACAATGTTTGGGTCATTTCTCCCCCCTTCCCCCTGCCCTCTCCTTTCCCCTCACCCTGACTTTTTCCCCCCCTACCCTTGCTACCAGGCAGGTCTTGCTTTGGTCTGGGCTGCCTGGACCATGATCCTCCTGTTAATGACTTCAATTGTAGGTAGGATGAAGGGCACAAGTCACCACAGCCAGCTTTTACTGTTGGAAGGGGGTCTTACACATTTTTTGCTGAGGCTGGCCTGGAACTCTGATCCTCCCAAACTCAACCTCCTGCATAGCTGGAATGACATGAATACACCACCACACTGAACTATTGGTTGAGATGGGATCATGCTAACATTTTTTGCCTAGGGTGACCTCTAACCACAATCCTCCCAATCTCAGCCTCCTGGGTAGCTAGGATTACAGGTGTGAAACATTGACTCCTGACTTTTATTTTGTTTTTGTGGAGATTCTCATTAACATTACCCTGGCTGGCATAGAACACTCAATCCTCCTCCCTCCATATTCCAAGTTGCTGGGATACAGGCCTGTACCATCACACCTGGCTTAGCAACAACTTTTTAAATGATTGTACCAATTTACATACCATACTGGCACTACTTGAAAGTTCAGACTTTCCTTCATCTTCACCAGTATTTGATATTGTCTTTTTAATTCTGATCATTTTTTGGGTTACTGGCTGCAGTTTAAGAATAAAAATAAAAAATAGTAATAAATTTCTAGCTGTTCTGCAGGAGCTTTTTAACAGCAAAGTTTTATGTGAAAAGTTAATTTTATTGAGACTTCAGCTGGGTTTTCTTTAATAAAATAAATTTAACTCTGTATTACACTGCCATACATAGAATCAGTGCTGAATGTCCAGAGTCTGAGTTTTATTTAGAAGATTGAGTTTCCATGATATAAATATGGTAATTGAGTTTTACTAGTGTGGCAATTAAGAGGAGAAGAGAGATAAGTAAAAATGAACAAGTTGGATGCTTGTTTTCTTTTTGGGGTTTTGAGACAAAGTCTCTCTGTGTAGCTCAGGCTGGACTTGAATTCATGACCTTCCTGCCTCAGCCTCCTGAATGCTGAGATTATAAGGGTGAATCATCATGCCTGGTCTGGATGCCTGTTATCATATTGTTTTAGCCTTAAGGCATTGAGAAATTGGTCTCTTTAGCTTCTTAAAACACTGCTTTTAATCTTGAGGCAGTGATTTATCTAATAGGAAAGAAATTTTTTGTTGTTTTATTTGTTTGCTTTTGATTTTCAAAGTGGTGGTGGAGGAGTTTATAGAATGTCTTCAGAAATCCATAAATTGAATTTGGGATAGTTGGGAATACATGGGCTATCCAGATGACCATATATTACAAAAAACTGAAGTTATAATGAGGAATATTCCTTGAGTAGTACTGGTCTCTTCGCAATGGGACAGGAGCAGGGATGTTGGTATCTCATGTTATCAGACACAAGTGACATCTTCATCACAGGCTATTCCTCTTTTGAAGTTTTTTCTTATAATTTAAAAATTACAAGTGTTTTGCATTAATGTTAGGGACTTTGTCTCCTGTGGTCCCACACTTTTTAAACTATTTTCTTTCTTAGAGGAGCTCCTAAAAATAATTGATGGAGATGATAGCCTGTGAGAAAACTTACAAACAGATATATGTTTACCAAGAAGAGCTAGTGGCAGCCCAGAGGTCTCAGGAGCTCTAGATTTGTTCTGAGATTTAGGAAGAGGCATTGCTTGGAACTGCAAATGGAAGGCCTCCTTGTAAGAGTGCTGAACATAAGGAGTGGGGAGGACATGCTGCCTGGGAAATTGATTCCAGCAATGTATTTTCATATATGTAGAGTGTCTTTTTGGGAGGCAAAGCAAGTAATAAGTTATCAAAAGTGTCTTCTTGCTGTTGTTTTGATTTGTAGATTAACTATTAAAATGTTAACATTAATATTTTTAATCAACTCTGAAGAAAAGAATGGCATATATAGTTCTGTGCTATTCTTTATATGAAGGAAAATAAAAGGGTCACCTAAGGAAGCGAAAGTGACTAATGATAGGCAGAAAGCTTCCAAAAACCCATCCTTTGTGATTTATTTCATACATAGAAGATGCATACTACAGAACCAAATAGCCACCAAAGAAGAAATGCTCAAGAGCTGAGTATCAGGAACTCATAGTCCAGGTCAGAGCAAGCCGTGATTATGTGTGTAGGTAACTGAGGGGTTGCTGTATTGTGGTCCAGTGCAAATCGGGGACTTGAGTAAGGACACCAGAAAAAGAGGTGCTGAAACAACTCTCAGTGAAAATGTTGTAAGGAACATATGATTTAGGACAGATGTGGAACTTTGAAAGTTAACAATGTACTGATAGGGCTCTCATCCCTCCCAGTGGTACAAGAATAACCAACTGCTGTGTCTCTCGAGGGAGCAGCATAGGAGAGAAGTCACTTTTAAAGGGTTAGTATATGCATATCTGGCAGTAAAGAGGAATCAGAAAGACCCTGACATCAGCGATGTTTGCTGGAACTAACACAAAGGACACAAAATAATCCTCTTTCTTTAGTTTTTTGTTTTTAAATTTCAATGTGAAGTTAGGTAAGAAGTTAAGTGTATAGTGGTACATTTTCCTTAATCCACAGGAGAGTCTCTATTTTAATGATGATAAATAAAATAGTGTAAATTTGTTGAACATATAACTAACATTCCCTTCTTTCGATTGTTAGGAACAGAGAAGGGAATAGTAAGTTGAGTTTCATTGGAAAAGCAATGTTCAAAGAATTATTAGAATGAGCATTACATTATGAGCTAGATATGCCACCCTCTAGCTAAGTGAAAACAAGCTTTCCAAACAATTTACACCTCTTTCAAAAGTACCCTGGTACCTAGAATGGCCAAATTCCAGACATGGCATGTTCTGTTGACCATGAGTTGACTTATTTGTGGATTTATCTGTTGACTTAATTGTAAAGGTCCATTTTACCTTCCTCTAGGTATCTTGTCATACCTAGTTTTGTTTTGTAGGAATCTAGACATGATCAGTTTGTCAACATAAGGAGACAGATCATACTGTGTGTGGAAGAATCAGAACACAGTCCAAATGCAAGCTTTGAAAGAAGTGTGGTATGTGGAGATGAAGGTGCCTGTTGCCTACCTCTCAAGAATATTGCAACACTGCTAATCTCAATGTGCCAGGAAACATCTTAAGACATTATGGCCTGGAATTTCAATAGTTTCAAACTGCAGCAGTTTGAAAAAGAACTTACACCTTTTTCTCTATTCTTAAATAATGAGCCAATGTAAGGGCATAAAGGAATTATACAGTTTTATTTTTTTTTTTTAAATTTGGTGACCAATCTCAAACCTGGAGTCTCACACATGTTACACAGCTGATGCACCAGTGAGGTGCATCCCCAGCTCTGACTTTTTTTCAATAAAAATTTCATATATGTGTCAAAAAGAAATATGAAATTTAATATTCTAAGAATAATAAGAATTTGAGATTTTAGATGAAATAAATTTAGCCATTTGAATTACCCTGTTGTTAAATAAAAACACATTTTTTACAATTCAAAATTTGAATCCTATTTGTGGGGAGCAGATTATGAGAATCCTAGGCAAAATGCAGCACAGCTGCTTTTCCTGAATTGTTTACTTTCAGAGAAGTAGGAACACATGTTTCTCTTGTTACAATGTCATGCCCCTGCTGGAAAACTATTGCTCCACCTCCTTGTTTACCACCAGGTATAAAAGACTTGCTGAAGGAGGACTGGAGGTTTTTTGATGGAGGGTTTTTTTTTTTTTTTTTGATGGGAGATTTTGATTGGCTGCTGCTGACACTGCTGCTGGCTGTTGTGTCTCCACCAGAGCAGCTTTCTGCATGAAGAACTATATACATAGGCTTTATAAAAGCTGAGCTAAAGAAAAGCTAAAGAGAACATGGGACAGTGCAAGTCTGAGCACCAAGAATTTAAGAGTTATGCTAATGCAGTTTTTAGACATAGCTGCTGTTGTTTGTCTACAAGTCTGAGCACTGAGACTTTAAAGGGAACATGGGACAGTGCAAGTCTGAGGGCAAAGACTTTAAGAGAGATTATGCTAAAGAAAAACTAAGAGAAAACATGGGACAGAGTGAGAATAGAAAAGAAGCAAGGTTTTAAAGAAAGGCTTTAGAAGTAAGGCTTTAAAGAAAGAGAAGAAAGGAAGCAAAGTAAATGAAGAGATAATAGAGAAAAGAAGTAATGAGGCTGTTGTGCATCTCCATTAGAGTGCCTAACACACCTGGTCCCAGCTTTGTGCATGTTTGTCTATCATTTGTCTTTTCTGCATCTCCAGTTGCCCTCTGTTAGTTCAGGTGGAACAGGAGTGAGAGAAAGCTCGCTCCACCTATTGATGTCTGAGATCCAACCATAATGACAGTCTTACAGCTTGTGTTCAGAAAGCACAGAAATACACCTCTTACAGCTCACATAAAAGTGAGCTGGGATTGGTGGGCACATGCCTATAATCCTAGCACATGGGAGGCTAAGGCAACAGGATTGCTAGTTCAAGGCCCACCTGGACTGCACAGTGAGATCCTGTCTCATTAAAAAAACACATTTTAAAGGCATTACCTTATTATTTGTTTTTAGATATTTCTTGCTGGGAGACCAGAGGCTGATATTTTCTGTGTTTCTGTTTTGTTGTAAGCACTGCCTCTCCTTGCCAAAGGTAGAAATTTAAAACTTTCAAAAGAAGCAGTGTGTGAGGGGCTGCCTCCTCACATCCAAGGGCTCTGGGATAGGTCACAAATACCTAAAGAAAAGGGAGAAGCTGTGGCCAAGTGTATGAACTAGTGAAAAGCCAAGAAGGTCAGAAGTGTGGTAAGAAACCAGTAGGTGCTGGGTGGAGAGTCTCCTGTGAGCTTTTTTCTGGGTCCTTTATAATGTTCTTACCAACTTCTCCTTTGGGCCAGCTAAAGTGGCAGGTAGCACCTTCTGTCTTGTGGGTAAGTTCCTTAGATTTCTGGCTTCTATAATATCATTGTTATAAAGTGTGTTGTATTACCTCTGTTGCCTTATGTTATAATTTTATTGAAAAGTGCAGATATTTTTACAAACCCCAGCAAATACAAAACTATGAAACTATGATAGCAGTCTTCAATGTGTGTTTTTCTCTTTCAGATACAATCAGAGGTGGATTGGCTGAAAAACTAAAAGTGCAAAACTTGAAGAAAGAAATTGAGAATGTTTAAGTGGAGCTGGCTCAGTACAGAGTGCAGTGTTTTAGAGCCAGGAAGAGAGATTCTTTTGACACTACTCTGGTTAGAACAGAAGTGGTGTTCTTCCCATGGCTGCTTGCTGGTTTTATACAAGCCCAGACACTCATCAGGAAGTCCCATGTTTTTTGAATAGATACAGTCAATTCTTAAAAAATATTATCTCACTTAATCTTCATGTCAAGAGGTAGGAGGATAATAAGGGACACACATTTTGAACAATTTAACACAGAGGAATATAGCAGGTAAGTGCCTGAGGCAATGTTTGAGCCCAGTGACACCCAACTCTTAGAGCCAAATGGAGTTCTAGACCATCCTGAAACACACATAAAGTTGAATTCAACAAAATTTTTTAGTTATTTTCCATGACTCAACCCTGTATTGGCTGGGCAAGGCACGAAGGAAGAATATGAAAGAAACCTAAGATAAGTCAGGAGATGATGCAGAGTTTGGAGAATGTTGGTCCTTTTAGTCCATACCTTAAGGTATCCCTCCTCCCACCCAGGCTGATTACAACAGTCCTTGATTTTATTCTTTAGGTCAATTTTGTGGTAATGGATTTGGAACCTAAGGTCTCGCATTTGCTAGGCAAGACTTCTGCACTGAGCCACAGCCCAGGCTTTTAAACTACTAGGTCTTTCTGTTCCAGAGGATTACACAGAGAACTTGCTCTGTTTCTCATAACGCCAAGATGGCGAAATTAAAAACCTACTACAGAGTTCTCTGGGACCACTTTAAAGGTGCCTGTAAGTGGAATGATACCTGAAAACTCTTCTTAAGAGTTTGAGGTACTGCCCTATTTTCTTTTCTTCTGTTTTCTCTACAGTAAAGTGACCAGTTAAGAAAGCCTGCCCTGATTGCTGCACTTGGGAGGTAAGACAGAAGGATCCTGAGTGTAAGGTCACTCTGTGCCACATACTGACACCCTGCCTCAAAAGAACAAGACACACCTGGCATAATGGTGCATACCTTTAATCCCAGGCATTTGGGAGGCAGAGGAAGGAGGATCAAAGTTCTACATCAGACTGGGCAAAATGCCAACCTACCTGAAAATCAAACTAAAAACAAAAGAATTTGGGGCATGGATCAAGTGGTAGAGTTCTTTGTACCAGGAAGCCTTGGAGTCAAGCCCTACTACCATCAAAAAAAAAAAAAAACGTAGAATCAGAGTGTAGTTTCCTTCATTCTTTAGCAGTCTTCTGTGTCAATGTTCTAGAGTGGGCAAAAGATTCCATAATAAGCCCTCTGAGTGTAGACCATCTCATCCCTCCGCATACCTTGTTTCCCATGACATGTCATCATCTGACATCAAACAGAGGAAAGGAGCCCGTGACATTGACACTGTGTAAGGACAGTGTTAGGCTAATACCTGTGCACAGGCTCACTCCAGAGGTACTATGCACGCTGGTACTAAGTACTACCCAAGGTCAGTTAGCTATGAAATTAATAGCTAGCTTTGAAAGTGCAATAGATTTAACAACTTGGCTAGACGTCACTTTTGTCTCTGTTGGTATAAAACCCACTGCACTGAGCAACCTGGGACTGTTGATGCTGCTGTGTGTGGGGGGGGGGGCTGACTGACAGGCTGGTGGCTACAATGGGTAAAAATGCTTATAAACTCCTTCCTAGTTCCTGTTTATACCCCATGTCTGCTTGAAGCAAAGAATCTATTTGCTTAAAGCAGGGTATTTGACAAGCGTACTGTTTTTTCATTTTTTTTTTTTACATTAAAAGAAAACTAGATTTCCTGGATCCCAATAGATGACCTTGCACATGACTGAGAGTGCTCATGGCTTAGAAAGACACCATTTCTCATGACTGAGAGGATATAGAAATGCAGAATTCATAAAGCCATGTTAGTAAGATATATCATCTTAAGAGAGCAAAGAATCTTAACAGAAGTAATTTGCCTGACTATCCTTCATTTTACCCTAATTAAATAAAATGTATTTTTCACACAGAAAGTCTTTAGATCGGAGAGGACTTAAAAACAGAGAAGCATACCTCCTCAAACAAGAAAAACAGGTGAAGATCCAGCCACACTCCCTAAGGTGACATTGTTGCCAAGAGGATTTGGCTGCAAGATATCTCACTTCTGTGTGTCCTTTGCTTTATGTTATTTTTTTCCATATCTGTCTTCTCTGCTTAAGTGGGAATGATAACTATATATCGGGTTTTCAGGGTAAACAATTGATAATCACAGGGTATTAGTTTGCTAAGACTGCCCTAGTTAAGTACCTCAGATGCAGTGGCTAAAAGAAACAGGAATTTATTTTCTCTAAACTCTGGAAGCTACAATTCTGAGATCCAGCTATCACTGAAAGGACTGGGTTTTCTTCTGAGTTCTCTCTGCTTGGTTTGTAAATGACCATCTTCTGCTGTCTGTCTGTACTTTGTATCTCTGTCCTAAGTTCCACCAGTCACATTAGATTCACACCTACCTACTGACCTCTTTTTAAATTAATTACCTTTTAAAAGACCCCATCTCCAAATGGTCACATTCTGAGGTACTGGGGGTGAGGATGTCAACATGAATTATGAACAATAATTCATCCCATCACATAAGGCAAGCATTTGAGAAAGTGCTGTGACTATTTTCTATTTTAATAATAATAGTTAGCCATTTGTTGACTTCTGTCAGATACTATTTCAAAGTTTTTATTTATTCATAAAATTGTGACAATTTCCCTACCTGTAGATATTGTTTCTGTTTTACAGCTTACAACACTGAGGTGCCAAGAAGTAACTTGCTCACCTTTTTGCAGCCAGTAGGTGGCTGATTCCAAATTGAAACCCAGACAGTTCCTGTTCATTATGTACCCCGCCTACTTAATGCTACTGATCTGCCCAGTATTGCCCCAACTGATCAAAATATCAGTGTTTGAGTAAGGCGGGGTGTCGTATACCTGCAATCCCAGCACTCTGGTGCCTGAGGAAATAGAATAGAATTGCCATTTTGAGGCTAGCCTGAGCTATAATAAAAGACCCTGTCTCGATAAAAAAACAAAACACTGAGAATTTTGACTCTGTGTTTTTGCTTTTGTCCACCTGTGTGTCTTGTGTTGTGACTGTGTCACATTTAAGCTTTGATTCATGGTTACTCCGACCTCTATCCAGGTAGGTCCAACTATCTGAAGTTAGGCTGATGATTCTCTGGGAAGGAAAGAGTCATTCTTTAGAAAACCATTTCATTTGGGCTTCACAGAAGATTGGAAGAAATTAACATGTCCTTGTTTCTGGTCTAAACTGGAAAACTAGTTGATGGAAAAGATTAAAATGTGGGAAAAAGAGCAATCAAGGTATTTTGGATGAATGGAAAGAAACTGGAAGACTATGTGACAGAACAACAATGGGACATGCATTGGCTGGATAAAGAGTCAAGAAGGAACAAGTGAGCATCCACACAAGTTGAGAAAGATAGAAGTTTGAGCAGCTTAGCTTCTCTGTCCAAGGTCATATCTGGTTGAAGAACAGGTACCCTGAGTCTGTTTAGCTCAGGTTGCAGAGACCTGGCCCTATATTTCTGGCCTATCCTGACTTGTTCTCTTACTGGGGTTCTTCACTGTTGCTTCTGAATATCACACAGCACCTGCAGTACAAACCAGAGATGGAAACAGGGATGGTCTATGACCGTGCTCCCCAGATGCCCAAGCAGCAAGGACAGGCTCCCAATACTCCTGGCAAAATCTACAAGGCAAATATATCCTTTGTGAAGCATAGTTTGCAAGGCAGTTGAGAGGCTAAGGTTCTTTGCCTGCCTTGCCTTCTGTCCTTCCAGGTTGCGTCCACTTGAGAGTAAATGGAAGACCATTTAAATGCTAAGTCACAGTTTATAGCAAAAGTGAAGAGGTGCCAGTACTTAAGTCCTTGCATTCTTCTTTTCTGCTCCTAGTTTGCTAAAATGTTTTCTGTAGTGAATGTTAACAAACACTGTGTCACCAACTATACAGTATTTTCTCCTTTCACATGGATATAGGAAGAAGACAGTGATTCTTTTTTCTGTTCTTAAGTAATGTTTTTACTGGAATGAGGCCTATTTGATCTTATGCATGTGGTAAATATACTTCTAGAGTTTCGTAGTTAATATTTGGGATTTTACTTGTACAAATTCACCACTTTTATTTTCCTGTATTTTCCTTCTAACTTTATACGGATTTGGAATCAAGATTATGTTAGCCTCTTAAAAGAGTATGAACAGCTTTTTTTTGTGTATATTTTCTAGGAAGAAAACTCAGAAAAGGTTAAAAAATAATTTTGGAAGAGATAAAATAAAAATTTGCAAGGAAACCTCTTTACTATTATTTCATTTTTATATAGCTTTGTTATTGTACTTAAATTTTCTTCCTGCACTAATTTTGGAGTGTCCAAATTGTTTTTTATGTAATTAAGTTTAATTTTTGGTATTTTTTCATTTTAAATCTCTCTGCTTGAGTTATTTTCACATTTTCTCTTAATTAGTGGTCAACCTTGTGAAATGTTCCTATTACTTGACTTTTTGGTGAATTTGACTATGGCTTTGTTCTTTTCATATATTGTTTTCCTTAGTTTCCAGTCTATTGATTTTGGTTATTTCTACTTTTCCTTATTTCTTATAAATATTCTCTTATCCAAATTGTATTGTCAGGTCTAGTGGATATATTTTTAAATTTCCTAGTGATGGTATTCAACACTATTTTTCTTCAAAGTAACATTTTAAATTGTAATATTTTAGCTGTTATTCTGTGTTTGTTTTTCTTCACTGTCTTTCTGCTCTTGTTGAGTCAAAGGTTGTTTAATATAAAACTGCACCAACCTCTTGGACTGGTGTAGCTACACTTTGCTGTTAATTTTTATTTCTATTGTTGTTTGTAGAACTTTACTTTTGACACTGAGAATCATTATTGTTCAACTGTAGAAAACATCTCTACAGGCCTAGAGATATTTTTGTAAATTCCAATTCTTCTCAAAAAGAATGTGTCTTCTCTAAAATCTAAGAACTTGAACATAATGTTTTAGTTGCTGTCATTGTTGTTGATTGTTGCTTGTCTGATTAATCTCTGTTTCTTAAAGTAGCATATTAATATCATCAGCCATTTTTTATTTATCTATATTTATTTATCTGATGATCCACTTTAAGGTTGTATTTTTAAGTAGATATATATTTAAAACAGACCACCTAAGATTAACACTCATGCATGCACATGCACGCATAGGCTTACCCTATCTTGTTTCTAAAAGTAAAAAATCATTATAATAAAACTTTTTATTATTTAAAAAATATAGGGAATTGGGATGAAAGTGGCACCATGCATATATCATGCTGAGTAGCTCAGTCTTTTTAACAACAAATATTTAAAAATGAGGCTCCATCATACAAAACTAGCCATAAATGGGGTTTACATTTTCTATAGTTCTTAACTGTTAAAATGTTTGCTTCTTGGTGAAAGATGAAAGATGGCTGATGTTTTGTTGCAATATATTTACTTAACAAAGCAGTTATGGGAAGTTTTTTAACCAATATAGATAAATTTAGGAGACTAGAATTTTCATAACTATCTTCTTTTCAAGATGAAGAAATGAAATATTGTAATTAAAGTCAACTCCATATGTTTTATTCTACAATGAAACATTATTAATGCATGTTTTATTGGGTTCTCTTAGTTCTAGACATTTATAAACCTGGCTCCCCAAATATCACCAACATGATATGCTCATAAGACAAAGCAGTGTTTATTTCTTACAAAATTGAGGAGAAAACCATCACACAGGAATTTACCAGTGTCTCTGAGAGGGGCATAAGTATTGTTGTTCACTGAGAATTACTAAAGTATGACTTTCAAAATGGGACTTGACACAACCATCCAGGATGGGTAGAAATAGCCAGGAAAGATATTGAGAAAATTGATTCCAAAAATCTTAAGGCATAAACTGTCTATTGATTCTTCTGGTTGAAAAAGTTGATGGGTCTTTCATGATGTTCCTCCAATGAACAATCAGACACATGGTTGAACTGGACAATTTCTGAAAGGTAGTGCTATTGAAGACAATCTAGTAACAAAGTCACAGTAAGATGTCATTTTAATTCTCAGTATCCATGCTCACAGTAGGAATAGCTCGTTTTGTTTCTCAAATTTATTTTGTTGTTTTTCCTTGTACCAATGTTTTCTTATGCCAACTTACTTAGAATCCACTGCTCTTTAAACTTGGCTCTTTCCTTAAACAGAAGACATTAATTCACTCAGTAGCAGTCTCCTCTTCACCTTATGCCAACAGATCTAGAAATTTTCATAGGCCAAGTTGTCAGTGCCAACCCAGGGACAAGACACATGGCCTAGGTATGATGACATGGCATTGACACTTCTTCATGCACAGACACTTGCTTCTGTGTCAGTTCTAGATCAGGTGACGTACTCTGTTAACTTCTAGCACATGTCCAAGTTCTCAGATAAAAGTTCTTTTCCTTCCCTCACTTTAATTTCTTGCATTTATTAAATTTCCCACAATCATTCTATGTTTTTCTCTGTTGGTCTCCAGTGCTTTATCTACCAGTCCATTCCCTGTTCTCCTGCCATTGTAGTCCATATATACTATATTCATTTAAAATCTATTACAATTACAACTATTGTAATTTTCCCAACTTTCTGGATCCTGAGGCTTATCTCATACTTTGATCAGTAGTCAGACTGGTTCCAGAAAGCCATTGTCAACAAAATCAAGGAAATGCTTTGTTATTTGTGTTTAAAATTTTACTGAATTGAAATATTAAGCTTGATAATTTTTTCAACTTTTCACCTATTTACATGCTCTCATCAATAAATAACAGATATATATGTGCTTGTTTTCTTGTTCAGTATTAGAATTCACAATTTCTACTTAACAGTAATCCTAAAACATGTGGTTGAGATTTTTAAATCCATCACTATTAATTGTCTTGAAATTTATTTAAAATTTTTACTTTTATAAAAAGAAACAGGAAAAATGGTCCTTTGTTCTCTGCAAGAATATATTTTCTTTTAAAAGTACTCAGAGTTTCTACAAGTTGGATAAATTTGACTCGTCCATTTCCCAGGCAGTCTATGGAGAAGGCCAAGAGGGTGTGAGGACCCTCTGTAGAGGATAATTCTACATAAAAAATTTTGGTGCATATGCAAAATGAGATGATTTCCCCAAATTCCAACAACAAATGTTTCAAGACTGGGGCTGTATGTTAAACAATTGCTTAAAAAGTAAACACTTAACAAGGCTGGGTATGTATCCTCTAATCACTAAAAAAATTTGTCGTCCAAATTTTGAGAATTTTCCTTCACAGGTTAAAAGAAAAGAATGAGCAACATAGCTACTCTAAGGAATGTAGATTATTCTCATTTGAGAGATTGGAATGTAGTTTAGAAAAGCAGTGCATTTTCTTCTGAATTTTCTGTGGTTTGAGTTCTCCAAAACTATTCAAGTGATCATGCATAATTTTCCTTTGTTAGATTGACTTCATCAAAAATCCTAAATTTTGAGCAAATGTCCTCAATTTTGGAAAATTTAAGTGGATAAAATGATTAAACTCTGTAGCCCACTGCCAAGCCTGAATATAAGATGAGATATTTTTAATTTTACTATTGCTCACTGTGGGGTCATGTATTTGGGTCCTTACTTCTAATTGCTAGTGCTTTGTTCTGAACACATAATTCACTTGAAGACTTAACAAAACCAAACTGGCCTTCTCTCTGGAATGTGTACTGGGTACATTGAAAAACAAGGACATGATAAATCCTTGATACTCTCCTTTCATGTATTCATAGCATCTATCTAAAAAGCTATTATGAAAATAAACGTATGCTTCATAGCTTACAGTTTAGAAGCAGTGTTATTTTTCCAAATGAGCACTTATTATTCAAAATAGTTACAAGCACACCACTCTGCTCATTGTGATGTGATGTTATATGTAAACAAACAGAAAAACATGATTGTCGAAATTAAGTTGTACATGAATAGTTGTAAGTGCAAAATTAATGTAGTCACAAGTGTAGACCATTGTGGGGAAGGGAACCCACTGTCAATGGTAAAATTTAACAGTAGTATTTATTTTGCTAGACAGAAGTCTCCCAAAGGCAGACTGCAGGTATCACCCCAGGGTTCTGTGAAAGACAAGTTTGGGAAGAACTTTGTCTGGTGCTGATCTCCACATGCACTCTCACTCCTGAGACTAAGCTCCATATGCAGGAAAGGAAGCCATTCCAAAAATGCGTGTGACAGTGACTTTGATGTTTTGGGGAAATGTAGAAAGCAGGGTGTATGGTTCAAAAAGAAAAAATCATGAAAACAGTTTTCAGCTCACAACAGTGTAATCTCACTGTTCTTGGTGTTGGTCTGCCCTGCTAGGAATCATGTGGAACACAGAGAGGGATGGAAGGAGCCTGAGGTCCAAGAAAGTGGGACAGCACAGTCAGGGGCTCCAAGATTTTTCACTTCTCCTTGAAACTGGAGTAAGGCATTTTTTTCTCCTCCTTCCCCAACTGACCACCAGACTGAGTGAACTAATGTCTTTCTTCAAGCTTCTGTCTTCTGGATTTCAAGACTGTGACTTGACAACAAAAGGAAATGGACCAAAGGAGCTTGGAATCGAGTATATTGTCTAAACTCCTAATTGTACACTCTAACAACATTACCTTTTACTTGCAGAGATAAATATCTTATTAATTCTCTTGACCAACTTTATACCTTCGTTTACTGGTAACTCCATATGAAATCTGGACATTAATTGGTTGTTAATCAAGCCATCCAAAGGTGATGGAATAAATTCTTGTGATACCCAACCATCTTCCACAGGAAATACATTGAACTGGTCTAATCTTCCAGGAGTTCTTGAAAATATTAATTAACAAAGTTCTAAGTATGAGATAAGTTACTGATCTTTTAAAAATAAGTTTGGAAAGTACAAATTCTTAATCTAACCAGTCACTGAGAATGTCTTTGGGACATTTCATGTGATACTCAGCAGGGCTGTCTTTGTTTAGAACACTGATGTGACATGGTGCATTCATGTGTGGCAAAGAAACCATGAGGCAGTGAGAACCACAATGCCAATGGTTACTCTAAGGATCTCATCCTACATTACTGTCATGGATAGATTTCTTTCCAGCCACAATGGCTGCTTTTTCCTTGAAAAGTCAAAATAAGTTTCTAACTTTGCCCCTAATTTTCTTTCTTCCTAGAAAATATTTCTTTCCTTGATATCACTAGTTTTAGATGAGTAGGTACTTAAGTTGTGTTGTCCATTCAAAATTCCCTCATGATACTTACTACTAATTACTTTCACTTTTGTTCAACTCTTCCCCTTAAGAGTATGGGTACCATTTTTATAGAAGCATATTTATGTTTTTTAATTTTGCATTTTCCAGTGACAATATCACTTCATTTCACTATAATATTATAGTCATATGCCTTTGTGGAATACCCTCCAGGGCTAGCTGAAGGCAACCACCTATTATATTAGACAAATAAGCATTTCAGAAATCTAAAGGACTCAGTATTAACTTCCTGCTCACATAACAGTACAGTACAGATTTAGCTTGATGGATTGGAGGGATGACCAAGACTCATGCCAGGTACCTAGGTTCTCCAGAAGCATATCAGGTAGTCTTTGTATTGACAGCCAGAGGACAGGTGGAGAGACTTGGTAAGAAATATAGCAACTCAGTCCATCCCACAGTCATTACTAATTTGTGGAAAGAGAAGGGCCAAAACCATGCTGCATCTCTGACACCTAGCTTTTTCCTCATAAAAAAAAATGTGCACTATGAACTTGTTATTTTATGCATTTATTTCTCAAATGTTACACTATTGTTTAGTGCTGCTGCTCTTATCTTACCATGGGTCATCAGTTACAAAGTACTGCCATAGTATATTTTGATCTATGCAGCACTTGAGGTATTTTCTCACCAAGCACTTGGAACTTGAGACCTTTCTAGGGAAAGATGGAAGAAATTCATTTGGTTCAATATAACATGCTGTTTTAGAGTCAAGGCTTGACTCTCTTTGTATCTGAAAAGATGAAGAAATTTTAGACAAGGAAAGCAACCAGAAGAGAGGGCTGCTGGTGGTCAAAAATCAAAGTATAATCTCCAAATAGAAACAATGGTTACACATCAGTTTAACAGTGGGAAGATTAGTGAGCAATGTTGACGCAGGATGATGGGTTGATTGTCACATACTTAGGACTTTGATATGGGGAATATTAATCATCCCAAATTGGAGAAATACTCCACTGTACCCTTGGACTAAGAGCATATAAAAGACCAGACTGTTCTTATCAGTAAAAAAGCTACAATAGTCATGTAATACATATACAAGATACTTATTTCTTATATGCAGTACTTCTTGGGGAGCAAATATGAATATTAATATTTTTTCAATAAATATATCCTTAAAAGTAAAAGCTGATCTTTATTTTGTTGAGTAGCAAATCACTTAAAATTAATTGCAAGAATGCATACATTTTAATTAATTGGAAATTATTAATATGTAGTTATTTATTATCCTAAATTATTTCAAGATTTTAACTTCAAACATCCATCAAGGTTGTCTCTTCTTCTTCAACATCTCCTTTTCATAAACAAAAGGAACCCCAAGTTTCTGTGCATTCAACTTGGGAGAGGCAGCATGAATTTACTTAAACATGTATCTATTATTCTTACCTGTGATAAAGTCTCCTCTTTGAAAAGAGATGAATTAAAAGACACACTCGAAGGTATTTTTATTCCTTCAGGAATTATCATTTCCTTATATAAATAATCCTTTATTTGGGGTATAGGTAATAAAATCAATAATTACACAATGTATTTATTTGTATTTTAATATCAAAATCTATTTAAATAGCATCATATGTCTACATATATACAGTAAAATACATTTTGTTCAATTGTTGGGTGACAAAAAATAAGGTTCAAGAAATCAAAAAAATGAAGCTTAAGTAGCAAACTCTTACATCTGTCTTACCCTCCACACACATACATGCTTACATGCATATACAAGTTAACACACATGTACATTTATATATTTATGTTTTTTTCTCATTTGCTACACATTGGATGCTATATCATTGGGATGTATAATACTTTTTTGTCCATTTGCCCACTATGTAACTGTTTACTAATGGGTTGTTTACATTTGTGTTATTTTCTTTATTGCTCCGACAAATAGCCTTATACATTTCCACATTCTTGTGCTACTGGGTGCTTTCCTAGAGGGGGTACTGCAATTATAATTGTGGGGCTAAAGGGTATGTCAGTTTTCCTGTATTCTTTTAAATTATCCTTCAAAGTGACAGATCAATTTGCATCTGCTTTATCACCAGTACTTACCACTGTTAAAGAGCTCACTTATGTCAACAATAGGAGAAAATATTAGCTCATTATAATTTCAGTGCCCAATGTTTTTTTGTCTAATGAAATTGAGCAACTAATTATTATTGCTTCATCCATACTTTGAGAATTGCCTACTCATAACTTTTGCCTATTATTCAATTCATTTTATTTGATTGCTTCTAATTAAGTCAAAATGCTATAAGACACAACTCTAGATGTTAATCCCTTGTTTATTTGTATGTTGAAAATACTTTTTTCATTTTTCTTTCAGCATTTGCCATGAACAGAGATGTGTTTAATGCTAAAATATTTTAAAATTATACTTGGAAATTTATTCATTTCACTTTGTTCTATATGATGATTTTGAAGGGCCTAAAGAAATATAATAACCCACACTACTGGGTTTTTTGATAATTTTAATATTTTCTTTTACTTGCATAGGTCTGTTAATGCATTTGTGTGTGTAAAGTTAACCCTCCCAATGTAAATTACCTTAGAAATATGTGATCCAATTATTTCCAATTTTTCAGAGAATCTTTTTAGATTTATTTAATATACTCTAATTCCTGCTGCAGTGCATTGCTTATTAAATCACTCTTTATTTCAGTTTGTTTGCATAATTTAATATGAATTCTAAGAATATATAGAATGGCAAGCTCTAAGAATGATAGTTCTTCACAGTATCATATTGTTAATGGTGGCATTGACATTTTTACTCTCATTTGATTTATGAAGTTAGGGCATATAGAAAATTTATGTTGGAATCCTTAGTAACCATAACTTTCTATAAGGATCAGTGTAAGGTACATAAGTTTATACAAGACATCCTCCCTGAATTTGAGCTACAAGCATGTTATAAACTCATGATATACAATGTCACATTTGCATGCACAGAAGAGTTCTGTTTGAATATGAAGGTGACACGTGACACTTTTGTCAAGAGCAGCTGTAAAGGTGGAATAAAACACACTTTTTTAAGGCTCAGGATCTACTGAAGTGATCATTGCAAAAGAGCCAAGGTGAGGTCAGTCTCCCTGCCTGTACTTCTCCCATGTGTCTCAATCACCACTGAACAGAAAATTTGTACCCCAAGATAATCAATGCTACAGACAAGAAACCAGTGAAGTTTTTGGCTGTCTCCCAAGGCTGGAGAGGGAAATGTGAAGGCTTCAGACCCCTTCTCCAGCATAGTAGCAAATTTCAAAGTGGCATAGGAGGAAGGATAAAAAGTCAGCAGTTCCCACTGAGAGCCAGGTCAGAGCTTTGGGGTCTCGGCTGAGGCTCAAGGCTCCCAAAGGGTGGGCTAAAGTGAGCAAGGGACACCAACCAGTCTGAACTGGAGCCCTCAATGTGGCACACGTCTCAGGACAGACATGCTTGACATAGAAGGGAGAATTGTGTGCCTGCAGCAGACCCCCACTAGATGCAAAAAGGCAACCCAGATTTCAGGCAGCACCATGTCACTCACACAACGTTCCCCCGACTGTTTGGTGGCATTTATACAGGCATTTTGTGAACCCAAGGGTCTCTATGAAAGAAGTCAGTGTGTAAGCCAATGTCATAGCTAAATTAATAATAGAATTACTGAGTTTTCCTCAGAAGTCCTCCAGTTCTCAGTCTCTTTATAAACCATTTACAGACCACACCAAAGGGAGTTCTGAGTCAGTCAATGCCTCTTCCTGAGGACAGGGTTTCACCCCTTGAAAGCTTTCAAAGACTTGCTTCAATAGCCTACCCAAAGGTGCATTTCCCTTGTGAAAATTCATTGCATAAGATGGAGTCATTGATGTTCCAATCCCCCTGATTGGAACCCAGAGGCCTTGGGAAGGACAAGCCTCTGGTCCTGGATGTCTGCTCCTTTGATGTCTTCACTGAACCAGCTGTAAGAACAGCCTACACGATCTGATCTTTAATTGTTTGTACTTGAAGTTCACAACTTTAACCTTGAGACTATGTACATCAGTACAGGGTAACTTCTGTACTTGATAACCAGAGCTTGCTGGCTCCAGGAAGCTCCAGAGTGCTAATGAACTCTCCTCCAAAAACCCTCCCCCTTTCCTTTGTTCCCCAGGGGCCACTGGAGCCTGTACATGTATGTCCCACATGGCAATCCTGGTCTCCGTTCCTTCTCTTATAGTGGAGATTCATCTCTGCACTGTTGTTTGACTTTGACATCTCCTCTAAGATTGGCTCCGTATGATTGTTTGCACCTAGGAGGGGACACCAGCCGCTGTGTGTGCACTGAACTCAGACAGTAGCAAGACAAGTCCCAGCCTCTTTAGGAAGAGTGAGGTTTGTTGTTTGTTGTTTGTCCTTGTTGTATGGGTCAGGGTGTAATCCGGTGCTGCCTTCATGCTTTCCTTCTGGATGTTTGCAAGAGGTTTGGAGCAGTTGTTGCAGGCGTGGGCCCATCACAGTCCAGTGGTAACTACGGAGACCATGCCCTTATCACTGTTGTTGTTCGTCTAACTTGTTCACCATCTTTGCTTCAGAATCCTGAATACTTTCATAAAAAAAGACCTTTTAAAAATGCTATGTTTTCAAAGGAAAGCAAAGAAGAAGTGTTGAGAATGCAGTTGTAATTACAGACAAAACCCTGCCCAATACAACAATACCAAGGTGTGTGTGTGTCTGTGTGTATAGGTGCTTATTGGTCTCAGAAAGTCAGGAGAGAAGAAAGAGAAGGCATAAAATGACAGATTCAGAATGAGGTTTGGCAGATGTGAGACACAGACAAACAGGAGGCTGAAAGTTGACTGTTGATAAGTACTGCTTGTAATTATGAGGAGAGATGAGGTTGTGGAGGACTGATATGATAAAACCATATCTTGACTTGCTACTTAGAACAACTGACTCAAGGTTTGGTCACATTTCAATATTAAATAAGCAAAATTTTCAGGCTCAAGTGATATTTCTCTTCTTTACTCCATTAAGTGATTCGATGCATTTTTTTAACCTTAAGACACTTTTGATTTGCCCAGTGCAAACATTTGCCTTTTTCTAATTCAGTCTGCTCAGCCACTCCAAGTATATTTGAACAGGTTGTTTCATTGTTTCCCTGAATCCTCCTCAATCTTTTGGAGCTGGTTTCCATCTGCTTTTTCTTCTCAACTCACAACTCAAGTTGTAGTCTCTGTCCTTTAATCAAATTCTGTCCTCTATGTTTTCATTATAATTATCCTTAGTTATTTTAACTTCAATATCACAAAACCAAGAACTTGGCAACTGAAACAACTGAAATGTGTCTCTCACTGCTCTGGAGACTGGAAGTCCAAGATCAAGGTTCTAGCAAGGTAGTTTTCATTATGAGGCCTTTTGTCTTGGCCTACAGATGCTACCTTCTGCATGTGTGCTCACATTAGCTCTTTTTTGACCCATTCAGAAATAGAATGAGGTTTGGTCTCTTCCCCTGATCTATTATAGGGGCCTCACTCTCATGATTTCATCTAAACCTAATTATTTTCCAAAGTTCCAACTTTCAAATACTAACACATTGGTGGTTTGAGCTTCAGCATATGAATTTCTAAGAACAGGAGATTCAGTCAATAACACACTGTCTTAGGAATTTTTGTGATTGCTCTGGATTTTTAAATAACTATCACATACTCAAACTGTCAACTGTCATTATTGACTAAAACTAGGGTCCTTCTACACTTGTGCAGCAGGAAAGAGACTGATCAAGTTAGTTTGGTCAGTTTAATGTGCTTAGTAAACTTGGTACATTAGATATATTGATGTACATTATCCTTTGTAGCAGGAGGCCCCTTTTCAGTGTTCAACTTAATCAATTCAATTTAATTGTGTTTCATGTTATGTGAGTCATTGAACTATGTAATTTTTTTAACATTTCATATGACTGTCCAAGTCATGGTTCTGGGATTTAATGAACACCTACTGTTTTCACAATACTATGACTGACACAAAGGGTCTCTGGGAGTATGATAGAGTTAACAATTAAACCTCAAACTAAATGGAAAGGTTGTAATGGGAGCAAGATAGTCAAGTCCATTTACTAAGAAAGTCAAAAAAGAAATGAAATATTATTTCCTCAATTTCAAGAGTCTGAGAATAAACTGGTTATATTTCAGTATAGAGTGGGATTGTTCACTCAATTATTTATTTGATATTCATGAAATATTACATTTAACTAAATTATAGTTGGCAACAAGAGTATTCTTTAACATTAATAAGGTATATGAATGTTTATATGAAAATTTACTCCATTATTTGCATGTAAGTAAGAAAAAAGCATTTTGGACTGTCTTGTGAGATTTCCTTGTGGTTCAACAATTAATTAAAACTGATCAAAGTTCAATTATGTCATTAGATTGAAACAATTGATGATAATTCAAGCATTACCTCATCAATGTAATTCATCATATTTTAATATATATACATATATTAAAATTATTTCTTAAACTACACACAAGTGTTTGTTTACCCTGTTTCAGTTTAGGAAGTTATTGATACTATATCTTCAAAGAATCTTTCAAAGTGTAAAGATTTTTTGCAACACGAATGTCCTCACATCTCTCTGACACTGCCAGTAATTGTACCTGTACTGTAGAAACCATGATTTGAGTCTTCTACCCATGCTCTCCAGCAGGAAACCTGTATCCAGCTTCTTCTGGAAGGATTGAGTTTTCCTAGAGTGAAAACCAAGGAAGAGGATGCCCATGTGTCACAGCCAAGACCTTTCAGTTCTGGATGTGCTCTGGTGCTGGGCTTCCCTGTAGACAGATCATTCTTTCTGTATTACCCTTCCTCATTGATGAGATGCTGTCCTTTGTTCCCAAATGCCCCCCCTTTCATTTAATTAATAATATGCATCTGAAAACAAATAACTATTTTAACACTTTTATTCAAAGGTATGGAAGCAGGGACACATGCAGTAGAAGTTATTTGTCTAGAACAAGGAAAATAAGTGTAATGGTTCTTCCTTGATTCGTTCATTCACTGAGTAGCTACTACGAGGCAGCACTTGGGGAAAACTAGCGATGCCCATTCTCAACATCTATAAGGAAACTTATATGAAAATGGTAGGGTTGGAGTCAGAGGCTTAGGTCAATAGTCAGACCCTTCTTATAATCCTTGTGACCTTGAGTCAGTTATACAAATTTCATAAACTTCAATAATTTGTATAACAATAGTAAAAATAACCATCTATTAACAGTGTAAGAAAAACTAAAAGAATGTAAGATATTCTTAGCACACATTCCATAAATGTTACTGCTATCATTTTTACTAGTTTTACTATTACCGTAAGTACAACTACTATATTTTAGATGTTGCAGAATTTCTTTTCTCACTGGACTTCCCAGTGACATGTTGGTTGCATGCATCAGTAAATTCAGCAGTATTACTGAAAATAACAGCACAGAGCTCTCAGAAGGATTTATCTCAGATAGCTAAAAAGGCTTGGAATCAATACTAAGAATCCTGAGTTAACTAGAGGAATTCCCTGGCTGACTCAGAAAGTAAATCTGTACCTCAATTCACACTGTGCACATTCAAAACCCACAACAATAATCACTCCCATCATCCTAGTTCTTAGTTCTGTTGCATTTGGGGTTTATTTCTTCCTTTTAGTCTTGCTCTTGCTTTTGGATTACCTAACCAAGCAATGATTTCACTTTGTCTATGAAAACTTAAGCTCCAATTCATGCTCTGTTTCTTTCTAAGGGAATTTAACTGCCATGAGTATGTTGCTTTACCATATTAAGGTAATGGGTCCTCAAATCCTTGTCCTAATCGTTCTGGACACAGACTGGCCCCACCAACATCAGCTAAAGGAAGGTGGTGGTCAGGCTACAACTGCCACCTCCAAGAATACATCTTTCTCATAAAGCCCAGTTTTTGTTCAAGAAATAAACCTTTCATTTCTGAATTCTGCAATTCTATCTATACAAATTACTTTTAATGAAATTCTCTCTGCCAAGTTATATAAGACACAAAAATAGTAAAAATACCACAGTACAAACTCAATTATGTAATACTTGGTAGGTATTATACCAGAACTGTAATACTATCCTTATGGATACACCTGTTCATATGACATAAGTTCAAGCAAGGAAGAAGTTTGTGTTGAGTAAATAAAATAGGTAAAATTGCCCAGGAAAATGTTACTATAATTCAAGTGAAACTGAAATATATCAAAGCATTAAGGCATTGTTTAATGTACATTTTGAGCCACTGACAACTTTTATAATACACAGCCTATCTGGTTTGTTTCTTTCCTTTTCTTTCTTTCTTTTATAAAAAAATTACCCCTGACATCCTACCAATGCAATTATTTCATGTCACATTTAAGAAGAAAACGGACAAATTTACAAAAAGTACAATTATATGTCCTTGAACAAAGAACATGGAACGTGACTATTTTTTCTTTTTTGGGGGCACTACTTGAGGTTGAGCTCACTAGGCAGGTACTCTAACACTCAAGCCATGACCTCAGTCCTGTTATTTTTACAAATTAGTGGCCGTTGAGGAAACAGGAAGCTGGATTCAAATTATTACTGATTAAATTTGTTCTCCTCCATCAGTAGTTTATATATCTATCAAATATTTTCCACTTTTATTTCACAGTTCAAGAAAAGAAACATTCATGTGCAATGTCCTGAGATTGCTGTTTTTGTTGTTCTCTCTCTTTTTCTCTCTTATACTCTCTCAGTGTAATTAAAACTAAATAGCAGATATATAAAAATGGATCTCCTTTTTATTCTGATATCTTTTCCTTTTAATTTCTAAATGTCCTAGTTGTGACAAACAGAAAGAACTCCATTTTAGTCTTAATATACTTTAGTCAATCTTTTTAAAAGGACCATTTTATTAGTGCAGAAAGGTGTCTAACCCCTGATACTCTATAAATATTGATATTTTTTGTTATTCTAATGCACTCCTTTTCTTAAGTATGTCAGGTTTACAAAACTTGGATCTCCTGTTTCTGCTCCGGATTGTCACTGGTGTACCATATCAGGGACTAGGAAAAAGTTGAACAACCTGCCAAGCCAGAAAACAGCCCTGGCATGTCAGAAACAGCAACTCAAGGCTGTGCTGGGCATGGCACAATTCCTGCTTTGCTCCTGATGACAACACTTCCTACATAAGCTTGTGTGTGTCTCAGCATGTGAACACTTTCGTGGTTTCCATCTGTAAAACTAAAATGCCACCATCCTGCCCTCCTCTCACTCATCATGTTATGAACACCTGTGTTATCATCATCAGTCTGCCTTTCTCTGTAGGTTGTAAACCACACACCTACAATATGTAACATAAATGCTGAGTCAACTTATTTGTTGAACATAAGCTTATTAAATCATAAAATTTTTTAATTTGTTTAGAACAGGAATTTCTGCCAGATTATCAAGGGAAATAAAATTTTCTTGATAAGCAGTTGGGTTTAAAATTGTGGGGGTAAAACTTTGGGCTGGAATGTAGCCCAGTGGTACAGCACTTGACTACCACATGCAAGGCCCTGGTTCAAACCCACTGTGTGAGTGCACGGGTGAAACTGTGTGTATTTATGTATTTGTTCATTTTCATGACTATAAGCAAACACTGGAGTTATTTATTTTTCAAAAATTATTTTCAGCTCCTTTTTATTGTCAATTAGATTAATTGATCATTGCGTTTTTCTTCCTGGAAATTTTGGAATATGAGAAAACTGTTGATTTAATATGTGTATATCAGATCAAACTTAATTGATTAATTTCAGTGTCTTAAAGCATAATTCTTTTAAATTCTCTGGGCAGTAGTGATCATCTATATTGTAATGGCACCTCCCTTCTGACGTGAATACTTGTTATTTATTCATATTCTTTTGTATTGCCCCAAATTTTAAGCTAATAATAATTTTAGTAGCACATATTCTGCTTATGCCTGATAATTACCAGTGTATCTCCATTATCTCAATTAATCTTTAATATTCAGGTTAAGAAAATATGCTATTCTTGGAAATAATTCTTTTTTAAAAATCAGTGTTTAAATCTTAAATTCTTTCAGGAGCTATTGAGATAATCACAAGTTTTATTTTCTTCTTTATTGATGTAAAATCACATATCTTTCCAATTGGATTTTCAAATGAAGAACAATTTTGCTTTGAATACATTATTATTATATATTATTTAAAAATTTTAATGTGTTAGTGGGAAGTCTAGTTCATCAACCTTTTTAAATTAGAGAGCATGCAGAAGTGAGTCATTTTGATTGTTCTATGTCATTCTATTCATGTCACTTGTTCTATGTTTTTGATTGCTTCTCAGCCTTACTATGAGAATTGATTTTGCAGATGGTTTATTTTCTTTACCCTCATCTCTGATGGCTTTAAATGTTACATACTTCTTACCATTCTAAATTCCAATATTACTGGAACTTTTATTGTTCACATACATACACACATTTAAATTTATTGAAGTTATTCAAATAAGAGGCAAACATGAATTCTCCATTGTGATTTGGGAAATAATTTAGGGCTTTCTATTTGTTTCCCCTTATTCTTTTTTTTCCTTTATTTTTGTGATGGGTGGGGGTACATTGTGGCATTTACACAAGTTCTTACAATGTTTCAAAGATGTCATTCATGAATTCACCTCATCAACCATTCTCCTTCATTCCCCCTCCCCCAAATAAGATACTTGGTATTTTTGTTTGTTTTATATATGGGCAGTACTGGGATTTATACTCCAGGCCCCATGGTTTAGGGCTCATTTCAATGTCTCAATTTCCAAAATATCTCTTAAGATTTCTCAGTCTCTCTCAATCTCTCTCATCTAAGGGGCAAAAGAGATTTGTTGTTGTTAGTAGGTTTTCTGTTACTGATCCAAAATACCTGAGATGATTAACTTGGAAAGAAGAAAGGCTTATTTTAGTTCATAAATTCACAAGTTTCAGAGCATATAGTAGAGCAAAGCTGTTCACTTTATGGTAATAACTCAGAGGCCAAAAGAGAGAGCCAAGAAAGGGCCAATGATCTAACTTCCCTACACAGGCACCATCCCCTGAAGGTTCCACCATCCCCCCTCAGCACCACAGACTGGAGACCAAGCCTTCCATTCATGGGCCTATGAGGACATCAAAGACCCACAATATAGCAGTTATGATTCCCAATTTTTTTAGGTATATATTTTTTCACACACTCCCCAAGAATACCACTTTGGAACAAGGTTTTATGTAATATACTTTAAAAATTAAACAAGGCTTAAATACTTGAGTTATGTTAAGCTATTTTTGTTACTGACTACTAGTGCTTTTCTATTTGACTGATTTTCATTATTAAGTATTTAAGCTTATGGATCTTAATTATATGCTAGTAGTTTTAAAACAAATATTTTTATTTTCACAAACATATATGCAAATTATTTTCAGCAAGACTGCATATATGAGAATGCATTGTAATATCACTACCTGACTTTTACAACCTTCTTGGCAATAAACTTGTGGATAATTAACTTTTCTCCAATAATTTGTTTTCTTCTCCTTTTTTTTTTTTTCTTGGTACTTGTGTTTGAACTCAGGGCTGCACACTTCCTAGGAAGGCACTCTACTACTTGAGCCATGCTTCCTGAGTTTTTTATTTTGGATATTTTGGAGGCAAGTGCACCTGACACACACTACTCATATTTTAGGCTTCCTGCCATAGCTGGGGTGACAGGCGTACATTATCACACTCAGCTTTTCTCCATTGACATAGTGTATTGTTACCCAGCTTTGCTGCCCAGACTGGTCTAGAACTTCATTCCTCATGACTCAGCCTCCCAAGTAGCTAGGACTGTAGGCATGAGCCATCAATGGCTGGTTTCTTTCTCCTCCATTTCCCATCATATGTTTTACTTTAGTTCTTTAGTGCTTGTCCTCTAATTAGTTATATGCTATCAAAGAATCAATAATCCGCTGGGTGGTGTGGGCCCAGTCTGTAATCACAGCTACTTAGGAGGCAGAGACCTAGCGAATAATGGTTCAAGTCCAGCCCAGAAAAACAGAAGCAAGACTCAGCCTCAACCAATAGCTGGGCACACTGGTTGCCAAGACCCCATCTCAATGGAAAAAAGCTGGGCTTGGTAGTGCCCGCCTGACATTCCATCTCTGTGGAGAAGCACAAATAGGAGGGTTATGATCCAGTCTGGTCAGGGCATAAAGTGAAACCCTATCTCAAAAATAACCAATACATAAACAGCTATGGCCATGGATCAAGTGGCAGGACAAGGCCCTGAGTTAAATGCACCAGTAGCATCAAAAAAAAAAAAAAAAGAAAAAGAAAAAAACCAAGAGTCTAATAAACAAAGAAAAGAAAAACATTCCAAAAGAAAAACAAACGCAAACCTGAGTGAGTGAGTGGTTTGCTTTTCATTTTCATCTTTCATCTTTTGAATAAGACAAGTTTTCAGTATAAATTGACTCCAGTTTATTAATTCATTTAATTTACTCATTCACCAATTTTTGTTTATCTAACAAACTTCACCTGTGCTAAAGCTGGAAACACTCAAACACACAAGCAAGGAACTGACAAACTCCCTTATTTTCTACTTGAAGTGTATTACTTTAGTATTTATATATAGGAAAATGATACAACTTGAATTAAATGTTATATATTAACATTCAGTTGTTCTAACAATTGTTTTAACAATACTATCCATTCTCTATGAATTGTCCTTCGCATGTCTGTGACAAGCAATAGACATTTGACCAGTATGTATGGAAATTATCTAGATTTATTGCTTTATTACATCAATCCATGAATCTATTTTTTGTCAATAACACTGTGCCTCAATACCTGTAGGTTTCTAGTAAGTTTTGAAGTTAGTTAGTATACTTTGATTTTGCCCTTTTTAATCATTTTGGCTACTTTAGGCCCATTGTCTTTCTGTATATATTTTGAATGAGATTATTTATTTATATAAAAATGTCAACATTCCCATTGAAATTTCTTAATATTATAGATCAGTATGGGGACCATCTATATTTCAGTATTCATTCTTTCTAATCAAGGAAAAAGCACACCTCGCTGTTTATTCATACATTCTTTAGATCAGCAAAAGTTTGGAATTTTTTGTGCACTACTCTAACATGCATTTTCTTAAATAAATGTCAAAATTATAAATATTTATTCTCATTATAAATGATACTGATTTTTGTTAGCTTTTTTATCTTCCAAATGTGTGTTGCTGGTATAAAGGTGAAATTTTGTCCTGGGAACATATCTCAAGTGTAAAGTGTTTGCCTAGCAAGTTCAAGACCTGAGTTCAAACACCAGTACAGCCAAAGAAGTGCAATTTATTTTGTAAATTGACTTTGTATCCTGTGACCTCTCTAAATTTAGGTATTAGTTTTGTTTTTATTTTTAAGTATTTTTAGGACCTCCTCCTATGTTTACTTTACTTATTAACAGAGTTTTTCTCTAATGTAAGACTCATTTTCTTGAATGTCATTTGTTTACATCTATTGAGAACATTATATTATTGTAACAAATGTTCTAAGGATTGAGTTAATTATTTGATTTTTTTAAAAAATACTGACCCAAAACTTGCATGAGAAAGCTTTTGAAACTTACAAAAGAAGTTACAAGGAAAAGCCAGAAGGGACCTTATGGAACTGGATTATAGTAAAATCTCAGTATGTGTGCATGCTTACTTAATGTATAAAAAGGAAGGTTCAAAACTATGTGGGTAAATATATTCCCATATTGCTAACTGCCACTGAGTAGGCCTAGAAGAAGTGACACCATAGTGACAGGAAGAAATCCAGCAGCTCAGGCACGGGTTTATGATACTGTTCTCTAATTCTGCCAAAGAGAATATTTTGGTAAATAGCTGATTCTAAGTCTTGGGAAAGGAAAATGCCTTCAGGAGGTCACTGCAAACAAGTGACAAAGTTCATCATCACCAACATGTGCTGTTAACATGTCCCCTTGAAAAGACACAATGAGAAGGATGCTTCACACCTTTGTGTATGCTTCAAAATTTGATAACCCCAGGCTAATCATGTGAAAACATCACAAAAATTCAAATTGCAGGGCATCCTTCAAATTATTTTGCCAGTACTCTTCATGAAAAAAAGTATCGTCATGAAAAACATAAAAAATTTATGGAAATAGTATAATGCAATAAAGAGGGGACATTGCCTCGTCCCACTTACTTGTGCAACTTCTCAATCATCCCACTTACTTGTGCAACTTCTCAATCTGTTTTACAAACGTGCACTGAGCACCTAGTGTGGGTGATACACTGTGTTAATTGCTTAGCTGACTTTAGTAAAACAGATGAATAATCCCGGCTAATAGGGAGCTTATATTCTAGTGGGGGTATTAGGACAATAAACCATGGATAGGGTAAATATTCAGTATGTTAGTGGTGGAATGTGCTTTGCTGAGGCCACTAAAATATTATTGGAAACTGGTTGTTGGCAGCAAGTTCTGATAACAAATTCTACTACTCTGCTGTCTTGAGATGAAAAATGGAGGCTGCACAGCTGAGCCACTCATGAAGATAACAGCACAGTGTGAATTCCTAGATGCTCAGTGAGTGTGTGTGTGTGTGTGTGTGTGTGTGTAAGTAGGAGTGGTGGGAAAATATATTTTCTTCATAGATATTACTTTTACAATAATTAAAAATCAAACTACCTGGCTAACTTGTCCCATTCTTCACTAGTGTATATATAGTATATATAGTGTTTATAGTTATAGAATAGTTAGAGAATTTGAAGCAGCTTAACATTTTATTTTCTTTAAACCATAGCACAATTCTCTATTTTCAGATTAATCTTATGAGAACTTGAATCATATAATCTTATAAGTAATTGAATCAATCTGAGGGAGCAATTTTAAGCATTTGAATTTTAAATATTTTAAACAGGCCTAAGAAATCAGTCTTATAATTATGAAACCTCAAAATTCTGGGAGAAAATGTACATAAACCTGAAGTTCTGCACATAAAATTATTTTATGAAACTTGGCCAATTATTATCATTTCTGTAAGAATTGCTCGGGTTCTGAAAAACTTTAAAATATAAAAAAGAACATTTGTGAGAACCATGGAGCCTCTAAAGTGAATTTTATGAACAAGTTTTGAAAGTGTCATGAACAATACTTATTAAGAATTAAAGTTAATAATCTACTACAAATATAAATTAGTTCTGAAATAATATTGCTAAAAATTGCATTCAAATTGTCAACTCGTTAAATATATTACTTTTCATAAATTAACTGTTTGGAAGATAGGGTACAAATATGCATCCTGTTCCTTCTGCTTACTCTTCCAAAAATCCTGTATATTCTGTATGAAACAAGCATACATAGACTTTGAAAGTTTAGGACATAGAGGAGGTGAAAATTGGCATGGCAGTGCGTGCCTTGGATTGTCTTTTAGATTTCTGTTGCAAATTGGGTACAGAGAAAAGCTGAAACAATAGAAATAGAGAAAAGAAAATCCATGAAAGTTTGTTCTCTCTAGCCTAAGAATAAGGAAAGAGATACCCCACAAACATCTCAGACAATATCAGACTTGCCAAGCAAAAAAGCTATAGTCCACCCCCATAGCACCAGTGACAATTAGGCAAGAAGTTACATTTCACCTGTGAATTTTCAGAGAAGGCTGAATGTGAGGCAAGGACTCTCATTACTGTTGGTGGTTACAAACCACTTTCCCCATGTCAGGGAAGACCATGTAGGAATTTAGTTTTCTACTCCACTTAGTGGCAAAGAGAACCCTCTCTTTTCTCAGGGTGTTATCTCAGTAAGACCTGTACCACCAAACTCCAACACTGAGAATGTTCCTATATCCTAGACAGAAGCCAAACAGAAGGCAAGGGCTTCCACACACTTGGTAGTAATGAGCTGAAGCTCCTTCCCCTTATTCTCTGGAGCAGTGTCAAAAAAGACTTGCTGACACACAAGATTTCAATAAGATCCAGTCTCAAAAATAATTCTAAAAATATCCGTATTTCAACTGATAACCACTCTTCATACTAAGGATGAACAAATGCCAACACCAAGGTGACAGAATTGCAAGAATTATCTGATTTTAGAGAAGTCAATAAATACATGTTTCAGTGAGTAATTACAAGTATGCTTGAAACAAATGACAAAACAAGTCTCAGCAAAGAAACAGAACATTTCATCTAAAAATAGAGAAGACATAAAGAGAAGCCAATAAATTATAGACCTGGAAAATACAGTGAAAGATAGAAAAGTTAACTCAATGGATTGACCTATAAAACTGACAAGAACATGAAGAAACTGAAGTTCTCACACACTGCTGATGGGATGTGCAACAGTGCAATTATTCTGAAAACTGATTTGAGCTTTCTGGAAGAATTACACATATATTTTCTATCTTTCCATTATTTAATTTTGTTATTGGATAAGATAAATTGGGATCATAAAAATATTATGTGCACCTAAAGAAAAAAAAAGCTAACTAATAGATACACAGTGATGGCCAAAAATGTTCCTGAGAGAGAAAATGGATCCCACTCTTACAGGATATCTTGGTGTGCTCAATGGCAGTATGGTTAGTAGCTACCTCGTCAGACAGAGTAGTTATTTTTAAGAGATACAATCAATATTGGAACAAAGATTGAATTACCTTTCTATCCTGTTTCAAAATAAGGTCATAGGACAGAACCACGAAAATGTATGTTGCTAAAAATTATGGAAATATAGAGAATATGTCAGGCAATTAATGGCAGAATAATAATGCTACTCTCTGGGCATTTTGATGCATGTGACATTTGTTAGCTGTATAATTTTGTAATTTGTTATGATTTCATATCAATTCTAAGTGAATGTGTATGCTTCAATTCACTTTTCTAATCTTATTTGTTTTCTTATACAGCACTTTCCAGGTTTTATAATCTTTGATCTTTCCCACAAATATGCAGAAGATGCAGTTCTCAATTATCAGTTTTAATTATTCCCTTAGCCAAACCTTCACTGAGACAAGCAACAAAAAATGAGGTCTTGTTATTTTGACATTAATGATCATTTATTTTCATATTTTTATCTTTATTAAAATACTGCTAATGAGAACTGAAAAATATCCAAATTATTAAGGAAAAAAGTAAAGGATGCTTGTTGTATTATGACTTAATGATGGCTTTGTAACCATTCAGCTGAATGATGTATTAAACTATATTAAAGCAGTAGATAAAGTAAGGCATGGTGAGCTGATATACTAGTTTTCCAAGAAAAATATTAATGGGAAATGTTTCCATATTTCCATTGTAATGTTCCCACTGTTGCAGGAGTTTCCTAGCTGAGATACAGGACTCTTGAGGCAATTAGCAGGAAGCAACCTTTTATTGTGCCAGTACAGACACAGCGGACTCATGTCCAAAGGCTGAGCCCCGAGAACAAAGGGGTCTCACCTTATATACCCTTGCAAGCAAGTGACAGAAGCAAAAAGCAAGGTCTAATCTATATATGGTTATACTTAATTTTCTTGGCTACTTTATCCTAGTGCTATGTGACTCCCTTCCCTGGTGCTATGTGACCTTCCTCATGTTCGTATTTCTCAGGTTTTATCTCTCTGCTATGCCATCCCTACCTCCCTGCTACTTTCTCAGGACTCAGGCCTAGTCTGTTTCTTTTGATCCTCCTCCCTGCTACACCATTATACCACATTTCTACTCACTAAACATTTAGTACATTTATAAACTGCTGTATATAAAACTCCTAAACATTTGAACATCAGTTTCCTAAGCCTCTGACGGGCCCCAGCACACACTGCATTAAGACTTAATAAACAGATTTGTGTTAAACTGCTACTTTGTGTTGATATCAAGAACTGAATGGCTAAGGTTGGCATGGGAGATCCAAGATGCAGGTTTACTGACAGATCCAAACTCAGGATAGACCTTCTACAAACCTGAAGGAAGGTGGATAGTGAGAGCCCTGGAAAGACGTGTTTCAGGCCCTACAGGCAGTTAGAAGCAGAACTCTGCCTGAACCTAAAACTAGTGAAGCAATTGAATACAAGGAGAGACATTTGCAGGTTTGTTTTTCCTGCCCTATGGGTAATGAAGACAACTGCAGGAGCCAGGCACTGGGGCCAATTGCCAGCTCTCCCAGTGGAGACCTTCAGCAAAAGAACCTCATGGGGATGGTTAGCAGCCAAACAATGAGTCACTCAGCAGGCAATCCGCTGAGGAGAGATGTGGGGACCTAATGAGCAGAAGTGGAACCACAGAGCACTCCAAACCAGAACAAAATATCTCTATGGAGCTGTCATCAAACTTCCCTGGAGTGCATGCATCCGCCTACCTCCCCAGCAACTTCCACCACTGCCTACAGAGCCTCACTTGAGCTCCTGTGACCACCAGTGAAAGGCCTGTGAGAAGCCCAACAAGGAAAAGTTATTGGGATCTAGCAACAGCTCAAGAAGTCACACTGGGAATGGATTACAGTGTGGCAGCACTACCAACAGAGACCTACAACTCCAACCCCACCAGACATGGTAGGACATCTGGACAAAACCCCTGTGGTTGGTACATAGCTACAGGCTGTCAGTTCTGGGGACCTTGAGAGAAGGGAACATTGAAAATGTGAATGGGGAGAGGCTGGCAGCTTGTTAGTGCAAACTCTAAAGAGTTAGATCTGTAAACATCCCTCTCTCTATAGCACCAGCCACCAGCCCACCAACCCCGACGCAGCCTGCCATCTAGTGGACAGAAGGACTCAGACACATAGCCGGTGGGAGAAGAGCAGCGTCATTAGACAATTCACAATTTTTACATAAAATCTGTGCCCACTGCTGCTGAAACTAAGGTGTACATCTCTCACTCTTACTTGCAGATGTTTTTTCTGCACATTCCAACAGCGGTTTTGTCTTCTTCCTCCCCAATTCCCTCTTTTGATGTACCTCCCTCCCTCCTCTCTCACTGCAGTCAGTTACAAATCCCCATAATCCACCTTTAAGTTTGCAACTCTAAACCATCTCTTCTCTCCTTTCTACCATCCTCCCCAATTTATACTTTCTATTTGTCAACCCCCAGAGCAACTTCCTGGCTATCAATCTCCTTTTGCTTCGTCCACCATCCCACAATCCTCCTGCACTACCAATAGCTCCAATAGATAAATGAATTCTCAGATTTTCTTTTTTCTCTTTTTGCTGTTCTGTGGACTTTATATTTGTTTGTTTGTCTGTCTTTTCAATTTTCTCCATTATTCTCCCCTCTGTCCTCCCCTATTTCATTACCTACCCAATCTCTTCTACCCATCCTAAGCTGCCCCTTAATTAATCCCTTATATTAGCTCAGCCACCACCCCTCCTACCATATAAAATTTACACCTCATAATACACACTAGACCTTTAGCTCTATCTCTGTCCCATCACAACTCTTACAACCCTTACTTTAACAGGATCACAAAGATTCATCTTTGCTCCAATTGAAAAGCAAGCATACTGGAACAGTAGCAGAAACTGATCTTCATCAGGGATTTCTGTAACTTAAAGACTGCATTTCAGTAACTGTGGCAGCTTTAGTAGCTAAGCCTTCTTTCCCTATGTGGAACAGGGATAGAATTCAACATCTTGAGAATTAGAAGCTGAAGGTATTGATATTGAGCCACTATCCACTGCCCCCATCTTGAGACAAGAAAACACACCAGAACTTAACCACCACTGTACAATCCTTCATAAACCCCCAAACATAGGGGCACAAAGGATTGGATCCTGAAGCCAAAACAACCACAGGTGTGTAAATTTCAATGCAGAAACACGAAGCACTAAGGCAACAGTTCCTCCTCAAAAGCCATCTCTACCTCTAAAGATCTAAACAATAACAAATTCCAAAAAATACTAGTAAAAATGATTAATGAGCTCAAAGAAGAGGCACAAAAACTAATGTCTGATCTCAAAGAAGATATGAATAAACAACTAAAAGTACTCAAAGAGAAATCAAGCAAATGGATAAGGGAAATTAAGTACACCAAGTAAGGAATGAAAGAGGAAATCAATAAAGATATAGAAATCCTGAAAAAAAATCAATCTAAAATGAACTACTCAATATCCCAAATAAAAATCTCAATGAAATGTTTGCAAACAGAGTGGAACAGAAGACAAAGTAGCGGAATTAGCTCAAACAGTAAGAGAACATGAAAAAATCTTAATATGAATGGAACACACCATGAAAAGACCAAATCTATGAATCATGGGTAGAGAAGGAGAAGAGATTCGCACTAAAGGTATACATAACCTATTCAATAAAATAATAGCTGTGAACTTTCCCAACCTTCAGAAAGAGAGGGTCATCCAGATGTAGGAAGCTTACAGAACACTAAACCATTACAAACAAAAAAGAATCACTGCCAGATTATCATAATAACACTGAACATACAGAACAAAGAAATAATACTAAAATCTGCAAAAAGAGAAAAAGACAAGTCATGTATAAAGGCAAACACGTTAAGACAATAGCAGATTTCTCAACACAAATTCTAAATGTAAGAAGGTCATAGAAAGACATATTTCAGATCCTGAAATAAAACAACTGTCAACCTAGACTAATCTATCCAGCAAAACTATCCTTCTTAATTGAAGGAAAAATTAAAACTTTTTGAAACAAGCAAACACTAAAGGAATTCACTACTACCAAGCCAGCACTGCAAAAAATACTCAAAGGATTCTTAGACACAGAACAAGAAATTAGAGTGAGACAGGATGATACAAGGAAGAATAAACCCTTTTGACCAAGTAGGTCAGTATACAATAGGTAAAAAGTAAACAACATTGGAATAAAAATGGCTGGAAACACCACACACCTCTCAATATTAACACTGGATGTCAATGACCTCAATGCCCCAATAAAAAGACAGAATAGCAAACTACATTTAAAAAAAGAGGCACAACCAAATGTTGCTTACAAGAGACATTCATCTCAGAGAAAAAAAACCCAAAACGTTGCCTTAGAGTTAATGGGTAAAAAAAAGGTTTTTCAAGTAAATTGATCCCATAGAAAAGCAGGAGTAGCTACACTTATATCTGACAAAGTAGACTTCAGACTAAAATCAGTCAGAAGAGGAAATTAAGGTCACTTCGTATTAGTTAAGGGAACATCAAGAGGAAATATCAACTATGTTAGAAAAACATTAGTGGACATTAGAAAAACATTAAGAAGAGCACAGACAGACCCTAACACAATGATAGTGGGAGACCTAAATACTCCACTGTCACTAATAGATAGGTCATCCAGGCAAAAGATCAATAAAGAAACTTCAGAACTAATACAAATGTTAGAGCAAATGGACATGATAGATAACTATAGAGTATTTTACCCAATAACCATGGAATACAAATTCTTTTCTCTAGCTCATGGAATATTCTCCAAAATATAACATATATTAGGACACACAGCAAGTGTCAACTAATTTAAGAAAACTGAAATAATCCCCTTTATCATATCAGATCACAATGGCATAAATCTAGACCTCAAAAACAAAAGAAACTACAGAAAATAGTTGAACACATGGAGACTGAACAACACATAACTGAATGACTAATGGATGACCAAAGAAATAAAGGAAGAAATAGAAAAGTTCTTAGAATCAAATGAAAATAAAACTATAACCTACCACAAACTGTGGGACACAATAAAGGCCATGCTGATGGGAAAGTGTAAGTGCCTACATTTAAAAAAAAAAAACCAAAGACTTCTTAAATAAACAGACTAGTAATACACCTTAAGCTCCTAGAAAAACAAGAACAAAACAAACCCAAAACTAGGAGATGAAGGAGAATAGTAAAAATCAGGGTCAAGATCAATGAGACTGAGACCAAAAAGCTGTTCAAAGAATCAATGAAACAAAAACTTGGTTCTTTGAAAAGATTAGCATCTTGTATTCTAATACACAGATTCTTGAAAGAAACAAGGCATTGCACAGGAGGATCCTTCAGGAACATGCACATGCTACACCTAAGCATTTTACGAATTCATGGTGTCCACAGTCCCTCTTGGCATGAAAGATGTCCTGACAGATAAATGAGTAACTAATTCAAAAGGATAAATGGGGGCTATTCTTACTCCTGAAAATGCTTTTCTCTCTTAGCATAGACATCATTCATATTAATCAGATAAAAATAATTAACAGGCAATAATCAATTGCCTGTTGTATGCAGTTTCTTGTTACTTTGTAATTATCTGAAAAAACACAGAACATTTAAGTGATTCTGACATTGCCAACTGTGTGACTTGTTCATTTCCTATACAGGTAATCACAGGGGGAGAAAATGAACACCTGGGTGTATCAAAGGAGCGTTTTAATTCTTCCTGAATTTCATACACTGGAAGAAATTGGTACTCAACTGGTAAAGAATGATTGCTTCACAACACAAAAATCTCCTAAGGACCACTCAGTAGAGATTTACCATTTTAAGTATGTTTTCTTACATTTTGGGGGCTAAAATATTTTGAGCAATGAAAAATGTGAAGAAGAAATTATCATGACAAAATACATTTCACATTTGATATTGACACATTTTGAAATTTAAAATTCAATATTGTTGAAATCCTGAATGCATGACACACACCACAAAGATGTTTTTTAAAATATTGACATACTTAACATGTATTTTGATTGGCAAACTCTTTTGAATATTAGCAATGTCAATTTACTATTTTGTTAATTTTAATAAAAATTATAAAGAAGCATAAATTATAAATATTAGATGAATATAATTTTTTCTGTTGGAAGTGATTTTGAAAAAATACAATTTGAACTAGATTACTAATTGTGACCAAATGATAAGAATGAATTTATGAACTATAAAAATTACTTTAAGTAAATATTTCATCAGGGAGTAAATGAATTTTGTTTTGGCATTTAAATATAAAATATAAACTCATAGCTATTTTTGAACATATATACTGATTATGATAAATTATCAATACAATATTAAAATTAAGACTTAAATTAAAATAAAAGCAATAAAGTCTCAAATCCCCTTACTCTTATTCATTCTGTTTAAGGCCAATACTTAATAAGTTGTACAGATACAATTTTAAATTGGAATTTCACAACTACAAAAATCTTCACATTTTGGAATTAGTTAAATAAACAAGCCAAAGTTTTACTTACGTTTTATCTTATATATAATGGTATATATAAAGATACATATACATAAGTATGGAATACATCTTATGTACACACAAATATACACATGTGACTAAAAAAGTTTTTCAAATGTTCTCTCAGGAAAAAAAAATAAATGATGATACCAAATAAAACATCACTCTGATGAATAAATACACCAGAAAAATCAAAGATTAGATCATTAAAGTAGTTTTTTGCTAATTGTATATGTCAGGCAAAATGGAAAACTAAGCACAAAGCTTTCTAGATTGATGAATGCTGCAGGGAAAATACTCCCAATTTCTTTACTTTTCATATATTGTTTTATATTTAGACTCAGGACATAGGCAATTGAGGTGAACAGAGGGCCCTGTGACGCTTTTGGAATTAGGCCACTGTGGGTAATAATTCTGCGTGCACTATTTCAGATTGGCAAAGCTAGAACCATGAGCTACAAGATGATATGGCTGCAGAAGGTAATTAGCCTGGACTTCTTTCACTGTTGGAAAAAGACTGGCCCTCACCCACAACAGATCAGGACCTGAATGAGAACCTCTGTCATTTTCACTAACTGCAATGCAGGGTTTTCTCTTGCTTCAGCGTACCCTGGTCTCTGCTGACTAATGCAAACATTCTCAGAGGTAAAGCTGAGAATATCGTCTCACCTGTTTCATAAGTTGCCTTTTGAAAGCTGGAGAAAAAAGTGGTTTTCTTATAATTTATTCATTTGCATAAAACATTTTTATTAAATAAAAAGTTTCTCCTTAAAATTGGGTTAACCAACTCTAATTACTCTGGTTTAGGTATGAGAATCCATTTTGTTTTGCTATTTAATTTACAGTCATCATCCTGTCATAATAATTTTAAAATATGGAGAAATTCTCTTAGAAGGTATTGGCAATACACATAAATTCTAAAATGTACAGAAAAATTAAACTCCTAGTTCTTAACAATGTTCATATAATGTTTGCCACAGTATGCATTATTGCTGTCTCCTACATACACTTTGATTTACTGTTTCTATTTATCAATGTTATTAATTTTTGAATTTGGTTTTGAGTGATTTTTTTTTCTACTTATTCTTTTGGAGGGAGAAGAAAATCAGAGGGTGTTTTCTTCTACGTTCAGTTGTATATGGTAAGACCACGTATGTGCACAGATTATTGGTGTGCTTTGGTTTACAAAATCAGCTTCTGGTAATGTTTACACTTATTTACTCCATGGACACAACTATGAACAAATGGTTACTCACTGTATGGTGGGTACTGGACACTGTTTCCATCACTGGTCATTCAGGAGTGAGTCAGCTAAAGTCAGGACTTGGTCTCTGTTGTACAATCTTCTGAAAAGAACCGAGATTGCCTTAATGCTAGATATCTATTTCATCATTTCATCACACACACACACACACACACACACACACACACACACACTCTTTTCTCTCTCTCTCTCTTTCTCTCTCTCTCTCGTCCTGCATGGTCGTTCCTCCATGATTCAGACCTTGTTGTTTAAAGTTTCTATTTATTTTTTTTTGCCATGAAAACTCTGTACAGAATTCACCCTTACTTCATGGTATGGTCATCATTCCCAGTTCTCTAATTTTGTAAGAATTTCATCTTTCTCCCATTCCTGGAAAGAGGCCCATGATTTACAATGGGGTGGTTAGAGCACTGCAAAGCAATTCTCATAATGCTCTGTGTAGAACCAAGTACGCAACTCATTTGGGGGACAAGGCCTTTGCCTCAGTTTTGGAGATTTGGAGAAGGGCCAGAGGAGTAACCCCACTCAAAAATGGAGCTAACAGGCTGAAAAGGATCTGCGTCTATGTGTCTACCTGTGGTACCCAATCTACACATGAAACAGTGCAGTCTCCTTTTTGCTTAAACTAATTTACAATGTGTTTTGCCACTTGTCACTGCCTAATACCAATAGATGGTATTTCTACCATCTTATACTCAGCCTCCTTGCTCTATACCATTTCCTTCCTAGTTATCTTATCTTCCATATTTTCTGTGAAAGAGCTCTTAGTATGTTCCATACTGAAAATAAGTATTAGACTGTTTTCCCATTAAACTCTCACATATATGCACTAGTTGACAGATAAGACTTTTTCCATCCAATTTGATTTGAAACCTTGAAATGTGTACAGCTCACACCATACGAGAGAAATGAGTTCAGGCATATCTGTGTATGGATCATGGAGCGTCTGGTCAGCACAGGGTCTCCTTCCTTATGGAACCAACCTGCCACGTGGTGCCTTCTAGTAGTGCCACCTATGGCTGTCCTGTAGAGTTCTTTTGCCACTCAGAGGGAGGCCACTGCTATGGAAGACCTGACTTTCTGGTCTTTAGACACCTGCCTGTGCTTCCTTATACTCCCTTTATTCATTCCAGACATCCAAAATAAATCTTGTGCACTGAGACTCTTCCTGGTTTCTAACACTTATATGATCCAACTGACACATAAAGACAATATATTTATTCACAGTATGTCATTTAATGGGAATTCCACATGATGACAGGGGTATCAGTTCATCCAAATGGCTCAATAATGTTTGGTTAATAATACTCAAACAGCAGATACATACCAAAGACAGCTAAAATACATCTCGGGTTTGCAACGTACAATTAGCATGCTTCTCAGAAAGTTTATCCATATGTCACTTTGTTTTCCAAAAGACATTTATTTTCTTTAGCACTTGACCGACATTATTCAAAGTAGTTTATTATTTATTTTCTTTGTCTTGCTTTTATTAAGTCTCCTCATTGTCAAGTTTTCCGAATTATGTATCCATTTCTGCCCTTCTTCTTTCAGAACCCAAAGGCACCATCTTCCTGGAGTATTATAAGTATTCATGCCAAAACAGTGAGGACTGTATATAAGGCTCAGAATCTTCGGTGAGTCATCTGTGCATATTTTCACTGCATACATGTCAAATGCTATAAGCAAAGATCCCCTGAACCCATTCATATTATGTACTTAGTTTCATTTTCACTTTCTAAAATGAAGGACCATTAGAACTGTTAAACATATAGGTCTGTCTGAATTTAACTGGTTGTTTACTATTCTTACTCTTCAGCAATATTAGCTATAAGCACTGAACTTTTTCTACAACAAGATATCAAGTTTATATTCATGATCAGAAACATATGATTTTGCTATCCATATTTTCCCAGTCTATCAGATTGACATGAAACAATGAAAAATATATAGCTTACAGCATAGGAGATAAATGAACTAATCTTTTATAACACAGACATGCTTTTATGGTTTTAAGACTGAATCTGTATAGTATATTCTTCTCTGCTTCCCTGGCTACCTGCAGTTTTACAGCAAAGAGTCACACAGCAATTACATCAGCTTTTTATTGGTTTTGTTTTCTTACCACAGAATGTGTTTCCAGTGTGTGTCAATGTACTGATTTTACATATGTATTGCATCCCCCACTGACTCCACCTTCACACTGAATATTCAAATCTTACTTAATTTAATTTCAGTTATTGCATTATCTCCATATATTTTCTTTTCAGAAGTAAAAATGTCACATTATTTTAAAGTTTCTTTAGATATGTTTCTTCCGCAATAACTTCCCCAATTTCTTCATATCTGAGAAACCAATTCATTATGGTGATGCTTCTTTAAGTTACTATGATTTTTGAGTGTGATGGTTTTATCTTTATCATATTTCCATATAGTGGAAGTGGTATTTAATCTCAGTCATTAAAAACTATAATAAATAAAAAATTCATTTAGTGCATGTCTTCCCTAGACACACAATGATAATATAAATCTGTATGAAGTGATATCATGACATTTAAGTATATAGTGTATGACATTTCTCCTTTATCTCTGGTTCCCAACACATTTCTTAACATATGCAATATGATCCATAAAAAATAAAATTATTAATTTGTATGAGGGGATGAATATGTGCATGTCTGAGGATGAAATAATGAATGCTTGTGTTATGTTCTCTGAAGTGTCCAAGGATATCACTCTTCTAACAAATGTGCAACCTTGAACCTCAGTAGATTAATTAAAAGAGAGAAAAACATTGATCCAAGTGAGTAATGAAGGATGGAAAGGTCACACTCACTTTAGGAAGGCCAGCTCCTTGGAATGCCTCTAAGAATTTGAGAATTTCTAAGAATGCAGTTTCTTTCTTACTACTGTAACAAAATAATTCTTTTTTCATGATTGTATTAAGCATTCCAATAATACTGTGAAAAATGTTGATATTCAATTGCCATCCACAGAATATATAGCCAATCTTAAATGGGTGCTTCCCTCTTTCTTCAAAATGCATTTATATATCTCAGTGTTTTTCTAAAATTTTGCAGGAAATGTCCTACTAGATCAAGGATGCCAACATTAAAAAAATGTCAAAGGTAAGCCAGGAATGATGCTTGCCTGTTATCTTAGCACTCATGAGGCTGAGGCAGGAGAATTAAGAGTTTGAGCCCAGACTGGGTTGCATAGGAAATCCTAACAAATGCAATCTTATTTGACTTCTAATTTAAGATGAAACATGTAGGGCCTACTCAGGCTGGTTATGACTTTACCACATGTTCCTCCAGAATTACCCCCTTGCCATCATCCTGTCATTCCAAAAGTCATCTTACCAGCAATGACTTGAACAAGATGTCACAAGTTGTGTGTTTTCTGGGAGGCTGTGAGTCATTGCTGTCTCTGTGCTTGCTTCACCTCTGCTGCAGCTGGCTCATCTTCCTGAGTATTGTTTTTCTATATAACTTTAACTAACAGTCCCATCTAGGGCTCCCCAGAAAGTCCTTTCAGGTCTCAGGAATTATAATTGCATGGGGAGCCATGTGTCTACTAGGTTCTCTCTACCAATCTTTTGTTAGTCCAGGAAAATCTAATATATGAAGAACATGCTAATGAGCTAAACTTTTTCCATCTGATGATAGGTTTCTTCTAGCTGGAAAAATAGTCTATCTTAAAACTCTAATTTCCTGCTATTGTCTATGATATCAGAAGTCTGCTTTCTCTTTTTAAAAAGTCAATTTAAATTTAAAAAATCCTTCCCTATAGAGTAAAGCCATTTTACTAAATCAATACATAATAAATTTCCCTGGTGGCATTTTTCTTCATAACGTAAACCCACACAGACATGTGTATCTACACATAACTTGATATCTCCATCTCTCCAGATAATAAAATGAGTCTGTATAGGAAGATTTAAGGTTACTTTCACATGTTTATATGATAATATCATTTCTTTTGTTGAAAAATGACTATGCATGCATTTTACTTACTTTTATAGTGGTTATGTTTCTTTTCTTATGCCTTTTATGCATTTTCATTTTTTTCTGCATTCATTGGTTAAAATATGTATTACCAATATCTTTTGCCATTTTGTAGTTACAATGAAACCTTTCTTCCTTTAAGATCATAAATATATTTCATTTATTTTCTTCTAAATGTTTAAGGCTTTGACTTTCAGATTTATGTCTTTGATAATGTAAATATGTGAATACCATACCTCCTTTATTTTTCCCTATGCAAAATGTACCATTTATTATTTCCTATTGTTTAAAAGGTTTTATTGTACTATAACATATATGCTGTACATGTACTGCTCAATGAATTCCTCACATATGGATACATCCATGTTATCATTACTACACAGGTATAGTATTCTAAGGAAGAAACAAACCAGTGTCCCAGGAATTCAGCACATGTCCACTCCCTGTCTAAAAACACCCTGCTCCATGAACCAATTATTACCATCCCATAATCAAGTACATATAAAATTATTAGGTTTTTTATGGGTGAAATCATATAATATGTAATATTTTTGCCCTGTCCTCAGATAAAACTTGTAATATTTTTTGCCTTTTCTTACAGGAACCAGAGGTTCCACTAACTTAACATAAGTTTATTTCCATTCAAAGCACTTAAATCAGTCCATTTTCAAGCCATTCATTATATTGATTTTTTTTTTCAGTTAATCCCTTACCTTGCTGTGTGCTGGTGGCTGTCACCTATAATCCTAGCTAGTTAGGAGGCAGCAACCAGGAGGATCACTGTTCAAAGCCAGCCCAGGCAAATAGTTCACAAGATCCTATCTCGAAAAACCCTTCACAAAAATAGGGTTGATGGAGTTGCTCAAGATGAAGGCCCTGAATTCAAACACCACTACTGAAAAAAAAAATCTTTAGCTCTCCTTTAAGAAGAAATGCGGAGGTTGGGTGGAGGTAAATGTCTTGGTGAATAGAACCTAAAAATAGATTAGGGAGAATCTTAGTATAAGAGTATGAGTTTATATATGATCATGCCTGTTTTGTGTATATGTTTATCTTTTGGATATCTATCTATCTATATATATAGATAAATGTCACATTTTCTTGATCCATTCTTCAGTTTTAGGGCATCTGGGTTATTACCACAGCTTGGCTATTGTGAACAGTGCTGTAATGAACATCTGTGTACAAGTGTCTCTATTGTACTGTGACTTAAGTTCTTTTGGGGAGATACCCAGAAGTGGTATCACTGGATCATATGGCAGTTCTATCTTTAGCTATTTGAGATTCTGCATATTGCTTTCCAAAATGGATATACTAATTTGCATTCCCACCAGCCGTGTACAAGGGTTCCTATTTAAGGGTGTCTTCTCCAGCATTTGCTGTTACTGAAAAAATTATACCATCAAGCACAATGACATTTTGATTAACAGTAGATTGTATATATAATGGTGGTTTCATAAAATCACATTGTCAAGAGACATTGTAGACGTCTCAGTTTGTGTAAGTGCAATCTATGTTCACACAAAGATGCATTTCTCAGAATGCAGTCCCTATCATTAAGTAGCCATTCAATGTCTATGAAATATGCACTTCAGGTCTTCTCAAAGCATTACTAGTAGACCCAAAATTTTTTATTGCACTGAATTTGTTACCTGATGGGAAAAATCTTGCTTCTAATCAGGAAATATTTTCCTGTTGTAAAGGAATTTGATTTTGATTTGACATAGATCACTAACATCCTAGACAGAAATACAGAGAGAGAAACTGACAGGCTGTCCTATGCAAAACCTACACCAACATGAATGTGTAAACACAAGGCAGTTTACATTTAACAGCAGGATGATACTTATTGCAATGATAGTAATTTGGTGGCTTTAATAGTTGCAGAGGTGAGTACCCTGAGCTCCCTGGAAGAAACTAATAAGGGATGAGACAAATGCAAAAATGGAGTGATGTGGCACAGAAATAGCTTAGTGTACAAAGAAGAAATCAGAATACTTTCTTCCCTTCAATTTGTCAAAATAGCTTGACCTGCATGCCTTTAACTTCTGAATTTCTCTACATGTAAAGTATGTCTCAACACAAGCTACTTAAGGAAGAACAGAAGTTATGCTCCCCACTGCCAGAGTACAGAGAAAACAGTTCCCAGCTTGCCTTCTCCAGAAAACCATTGGAGCAACGTCTCCACCCTCAATCCTGATCAAAAGATCAAGTTTGAAATGTAGTTTTGTATTTTCACTTTTTAAAATGTCCGTGTTGATCTTAGTTTTGTCTATACTACAGTATACACAATCAACTTAATTACAAATTTTAACACTATAAAATATCTCCTATGAAATTATTGAATGCTTAACACAGTCACCGAGTTGGCTCATCTTTAAAGCACATTGTGACTGGTATATCCAATGTAGGCAATTCTATAGGTGTTATTTGGTTCCCTGAGATTTACAGTACTCCTGCTTGTCGTGGCCTGAGCTCCTCTGGCTTTGGAGTTAACGTTTATCAAGGTGGAGCACAATGTGTGTAATTACACGTGCCATAATGTGCATATTCCACATTTACAGAGGACTTGGGCTCATGCCAATGCTTCTGCTCAAAGTAATTCACCATTTTTTGACTTATTTTCCATACAAAACACAGACGTGAACTGAAAGTCACTGAGTGTGGGCCTGAAAAATGATAGCACATACAATAGGGTTAGAAAACTGGCTAACATTTTTAATATTAAAAAAAACCATTTTATTAAGATACCTACATTGTGCAGAGGGGATTAATTGTGACATTCCAAGTAGGTTCATGTTCATTTGTTAGATCACCCTTACAATCTCTGCTCCTTGATCCTCTCTCTGCCCCATTTAAAGCAATTGCAAGAAGTTTCTTTGGTCTATTTCATTTAAGTATATGAAGCGCATCAACCATATACCCTCACCTTCATCTCCTTCATTCACCCTCACGCCTTTCACAAGTACCTCCCCACATACACACTGTACCTATTTTATAGTCCTGTCTCTTTACTTATTATATTCAAAGGGGTTTCTTAGTGTATTCCCACTGTGAATATACTTTACTTTGGTCCATCCAACCCCTTCTATTGCTCTCGCTTACCCTTTTACCTCCCACCCCCATTTATCAACAGCTTTCAATGCATATTCTTATATCCTCTACCTTCACAGATGTTATGTTTTACAATATTACTGATCCTCTCTCCTTATGTTTTCCTTTCCCTCCTTCCTCCAGTTCCGTAGCTTAGTTCCACAATTACAAACATGTTCTATGTATGAGTTTATATATGATCATGCTTGTTTTGTGTATATGTTTATCTTTTGGATCTATCTTCCATGTATAAGGGAAAAAGTGGCCTTTGTCTTTCTGAGACTGGCTTACTTCACTTAACATGATGTCCTCAGTTACATCCATTTACCTTCAAACCACATGTTGTTATTATTCCTATGGCTAAAACTCCATTGTATATATAGATATAGAGATAGAGATAGAGATAGATATCTATCTCTATCTCTATCTCTATATCTATATCTGTATCTATCTATCTATATATAGAGATATATGTCACATTTTCTTGATCGATTCTTCAGTTTTAGGGCATCTGGGTTATTACCACAGCTTGGCTATTGTGAACAGTGCTGTAATGAACATCTGTGTACAAGTGTCTCTATTGTACTGTGACTTAAGTTCTTTTGGGGAGATACCCAGAAGTGGTATCACTGGATCATATGGCAGTTCTATCTTTAGCTATTTGAGATTCTGCATATTGCTTTCCAAAATGGATATACTAATTTGCATTCCCACCAGCTGTGTATAAGGGTTCCTATTTAAAGGTGTCTTCTCCAGTGTTTGCTGTTATTGCTATTGTATATAGCCATTCTAACTGGAGTGAGATGAAATCTTAGTGTAGTTTTGATTTGGGTCTCTTTTATAGCCAAGGAAGTTGAACACTTTTGATGTATTTACTGATGATTTGTACATCATTCTCTGGGAATTCCTCGTCTAATTCATTTCTTCATTGATGTGTTGATTGGTAGTTGAGTTTTTTTAAGTTCCTTATAGATTATGGAAATTAGTTCCTTATTCAATGAATAGCTAGAAAAGATTTTCTCCTATTCTGTGTGCTGTCTTTTAAGTCTAGTGACTATTTCTTTTGCTGTGTAAAAGCTTTTTGGTTTGACAGAGTCCCATTTGTTCATTCTTTCTCTCAGATGCTGAGCCTTTTGAGTTCTACTTAGGAAGTCATTCTATATGCCTATGTGTTCCAGGGTATCCCTTCCTACTTCCTGTAGTTGTTTCAAAGTTTCAGGCCTTATATTAAGATCTTTGATCCACTTCAAGTTGATCTTGGTACAGGATGAGAGACAGGAATCTAGTTTCAGTATTCTACTTCTAATCCAGTTTCCCAGCAACATTTGTTGAAGATGCTGTCTTTTCTCCATCGTGTGTGAGACTCTTGCCTAGGATCAGTTGGCAGTAGCTGTGTGGGATTATGTCTGGAACTTCTGTTCTAATCCATTGGTCTCCTTATCTGTTTTTGTGCCAATATCATGCTGTGTTTATGGTTGTGGCTCTGTAGTACAGTTTTAAGTTAGGTATTGTGATACCTCCAGCATTGGACTTTTCACTCAGAACTGCTTTGGCTATTTGAACTTTTTTGTATTTCCAGATGTATTTTAGGATTTATTTTTCTATCTCTGTGAAGAATACCATTGGAATTTTGATAGGGGTTGGATTGAATGTGTAGGTTGCTTTTGTTAGTATGGCCATTTTCATAATGCTGATTCTACCAATCCATGAGCATGGAAGGTCTTCTGATGTCTTTGATTTCTCTCTTCAGTGGTTTATAGTTTTCATTGAAAAAGTTGTTGGTTTCCTTCATTAAATTTATTCTTATATATTTTATTATTTTTGAGACTATCATAAATGGGATCTTTCCATGATATCTTTCTCAGTCTGTTCATTGTTGGTATCTAGAAATGCTACTGACTTTTGTATATTGATTTTGTATCCTGCTACTTTGCCAAAAAAGTTTATGATTTGTAACTGGTTTTTGGTAGACTTTTTTGGATATTTTAGATAAGAATCATGTCATCTGCAAATCGGCAAAGTTTGACTTCTTCCTTCCCTATTTGAATCCCTTTAATTTATTGCTCGTCTTATTGCTGTGTCTAGGAATTCCAAAACTATGTTGAATAGGAGTGGCAAAAGTGGGGATCCCTGTCTTGTTCCTGATTTTAGTGGGAATGGTTTCAGTTGTTCTCCATTTAATATAATGTTGGGTATATGTTTGTCATATATAGCCTTTATTATATTGAGGAACATTTCTTCTCATTCTAGTTTCATCAGATTTTATCATGAAAGGATGTTGAATTTTGACAAAGGCTTTTTCTGCATCTATTGAGATTACCATGTGGATTTTGTCTTTGCTTCTGTTAATATGTTGTTTTATGTTTAATGATTTGCATATGTTTAACCACCCTGCATCCCTGGGATGAAACCCACATGATCATGGTATATGATATTTTTGGCATGTTGTTGAATTCAGTTTGCCAGTTTTTTTGAGAATTTTTGCATCTAAGTTTATTAAAGGGATTGGCCTGTAATTCTTTTTTTCATTTTGTTTTGTTTTGTCCTCCTCTGGTTTTGGGATGAGTGTACTACTGGCTTCCTAAAAGGATATTGGTAGTGTTCCTTTCCTTTTTATTTCATGAAAAAGTTTGAGGAGTATTGGTATTAGTATCTCTCTAAAGGTCTGTTAGAATTCAGCAGTGAATCCATCAGGTCTTGGACATTTCTTTTTTTGGGAAATTATTGATGCTTCAACTTTATTTGTTGTTACAGATTTATTTAGGTGATTTATAGCCTCTTGGTTCAATTCTGAATGGTAATATATGTCTAGAAATTTGTCCATTTCTTCTAGATTTCTCAATTTATTTGAATATAGGTTTTCAAAATAACCCATAATGACTCCCTGGATTTCCTTGGTGTTTGTTCTGCTCTTCCCTTCCTTGGTTCTAATTATATTCATTGGTTATTTTCCCTCCAGACTTTTATCAAATATGATAGGGGGTTATCAATCTTATTTATCTTTTCAAAGTACCAGCTTTTTGTTTGGTTGATTATCATACACTTTTTGTGTTATTTCATTGATTTTGGTTTCTATTTTTACTATTTCTCTCCTTCTGCTAGTTTTGGGTTTAGCTTGTCCTTATTTTTCTAGGACTTTTAGATACAGCATTATAATGTTTGAGGTTTTACTGTGGTTTTAATATTCATGGCTGTAAACGTTCTCCTTAGCACTGCCTTTGTTGTGTCCCACAGGTTCTGATAGGTTTTGCTTTCATTTTCATTAAGTTCCAAAAACTTTTTAATTTCCTCCCTATTTCATTAATGCCACACTGATCATGAAGGAATGTGTTGTTCAGTCTCCAGATACTTGAGTATTTTCTGCTGTTTGTTTTGTTGTCGAGTTCTAATTTTATTCCACTGTGGTCAGAAAATATGCAGGGGATTATTTCAATTTTCTTATATTTTGTAAGACTTGCTTTGTGACCTAAAATATCATCTATTTTTGGGAAATATTCCATGAACTGTTGAAAAGAAATTATATCATCCTGTTGCTGGATGGAATACTTTGTGGATCTTTGTTAGGCCCATTTGGTCTATGGTGTCATTCAATTGTAAAGTTTCTTCATTGTTTTTTGTCTAAATGAGTATCTGTTGGTGATAGAGAAGTACTGAAGTCTCCCACTATCACCTATGTTTTTAAGTTCAGTAGTGTATATTTAATAAAGTTGGGTACACCAATAATGGGTACATATAAGTTAACAATTATTATTTCCTCTTGATCTATTTGTCCTTTTTAGTGTGAAGTAACTTTCTTTTTCTCTTCTGAAAAATTTAGGTTTGAAGTCTACTTGATCTGATAGAAGCATATCTAATCCTGCCTGTTTTCAGGGTCTCTTAGCTTAATCTTTTTCCATCCTTTCACCCTAAGTCAATGTATGTTTCTGTCTTTGTGGTGGTTTTCTTATAAACAACAAATTTCTGGATCTTCCTTTTTTATCTAGTTCGTCAAGGGACATCTTTTGATGTGGTAGTTGAGGACATTAACATTCAGTGTTAATATTGACAGTTATGTGATGACTCATGTCATTTAGTTGTTTTTGTTGTGTAAGGATTTGTGTGTATGCAATTAATTTTATGCTACTCTGTAATTACTTGTCTGCTCTCCTCTTGAGATTTAATAATTCCCATGAGTCATAGATTTTCTGGGTAGAGTATTCTAGGATGAAAATTGTTTTCTTCCAGTGCTCAAAATACACTCCATGCCCTTCTTGCTTTTAAGGTTTCTGTTGAGAAATCTGTTATTTTAATGGTTTACTTTTATAAGTAATTTTATTTTTCACTCTTAAAGGCTTCAATATTCTTGTTATCTGTGCTAATTGTTTTAAGTATAATATAATTTGAAGAGGTTCTATTTCGGTCTTTTCTGTTTGGTGTCCTGGAGGCTTCCTGTATCTGAATAGGCATCTGTTTCTCAAGATTTGGGAAATTTTCTACTGTCATTTTGTTGAATATATTTCCTATCCTTTGCCATATATCTATTCTCCTTCTTTGATGGCAATGATTTACAAGATTCATCTTTTGATGGAGTCACCCCATTCTTGCATATTCCTTTCACACCTTTTCAGTCTTTTGTCTAAGTATTTTTCTTTAATATCTATTTTGTCTTAGAGTTGTAAAATTCAGTTTTCTACTTGCTCCAGTCTGTTGGGATGTCTTGCAACTCTTACTTTTTTACTTGTCTTAAGGAACATTTTATTCCCAGGGTTTCTATTTGTTTCTTTCTAATTTTTTTTTTTTGGTAACTTTCCATATCTTTGTTATGCTCCTATTTTACATGTTATACTGTGTTCTTTATTTCATTTATCTCCTTTTTTAAATAATTTCATTGGCTTCTTTTCAAAGTTTGTTGAAATCCTCTTTAAATTCATTTAGTTCTTTCTGCATCTTCTTGAGTTATTTATCTGTGTTCTCTTAGGATTCATTGAGTTTTTTTTTTTTTACCCTCTTTCATCTCCTCTTTAAGCTCATTAAATATTCTTATCATCTTTCTTCTAACCTCAGCAACTGAGGATTCATCACCTTCACTTCCCACCAAACCCTGTACTGTGTGATTATTAACCTTTTCAGGAGTCATAGTCCTGTCCCTTCTTTTTTTTCCCTATGTTTCCATATTAAGCTCTACTCATGTGATGTTAATTAATAAATTGGGGATGTTAACCTGTTAGCTTCCACTTGACTTAACTTATATGATCTGGCTAGCTTAGTTAGTAGGTAGGTTGTTGTAACATTTCTGTTTACTGACCTGGAGGTATAACCTCGCAAAACAAATTTGCAGATTCAGTGCCAAATCAGTTATTTACACAATAGCTAAAACCATTGGCAATATTATCTATAAACAATAAATATTGGGGAGATAACAGTTATTTACATAAATGTTGACAGGTAATGAGAATGATGGCAATAGAAAGGGAGACAGGGAGAGGGAGTGGGGTGGGGTGATGAGAAGAAAAGTTATGAGGTGTGTGGGTTATGGGGTAATAAGGACCTAACATGTATAAAGGTGTAGTTCAGTCATTGTGGGTAGGGTACTATTGTCAGGAATTGTAGAAGGATAAGAAGGATGGGGTTAGGTTGTAAAGTGAGTATAATTGTTCAGTGAGTGGTTAGTGTGGAGTAGATAATAGGAATCGGGAGAGGAAGAAGGAAAAGATTAAGATAAGGAGAGGGAAGGAAGAAAAAAGAAAAGAGAAGGAAAATATTAGGGGAGTGAAAAGAATGTAGAACAAAGGAGGGCTAAGCAATCTGAATTACACCAGAGTAGAAAAAGAAGACAGGTAATAAAGAAGAAAAAACTTTAAAAGATAACTAAAATTATATAATATATATAGATATATTATACAGATATATTATATATATAATTTCCACTCTCTATAGTATATATTATATATAGTATATATAGTATATATTATTCCTTGTAATGGAGAGGAGTGGGTTTCCTCTGAGTTCATCAAGTGCTCTGGACACCTCCCTCCAAATTTAATGTGGGTGCTATCCCTTCTCAAGGTTGATATGTTGGGTTTTGTGCAATTGATGGTGACCGTTTCTACCAGACAGGTGTTGGGGGGTGTGCTCAGGGTGTTTAAGTCCAGGCTCTTCTTTGGGTGGTGAGCAGTAAGGGTTAGCTTGTTTGAGTAGGTAGGTTCTCCAAAGTTACCCCTTGAGGAGTTGGTTGTGATAAGTGGCAAGGCCCTTCTGCCCACAGTGCAAGCCTCGAGCTGGCATTGAGCTTTCAGGTTAAATGTTTTTCTCCTGTTAGCCTTTTAATTTCAGTTCACTATCACTTTCTCTAAGGTTGTGGAATGTGTTATTTTCTCCAGGCTACACCTGGGCCACCCCTCTCCCACATAGGCTTGATCAGTTCAGCACTTTATAGAGAAAGTCACATCAGGGTCACCCTCTTCATTAGGCCACCAGCTTTGTCCAGGAGGGGTGTGATCTTCCCACAAGCTGGGTTGGACTATATGGTTTCCTCCATTCCTCCACAGCTGATGGTGTGGCACACTAGCCTGGAAGGTTGTAATTTCTTTTGGTGGTATAGGGAGTCAGCAGCCCTGGTCATAGGCAGACACAGTCAGAGATTCTGTGTCCATGAATTCTGTTGGGTCCAGGATAATCCAGGCTCTTTCAGAGCTGCTGTTATTTGTGTTGAGTTTTTTCTCTTTAAAGAAAGAAAAAAAAATAACAGACAGAATTCTCTCCAACAGGCTGGTGGAGCAGTTGCCTACTGGCCTGTAGCATCTGGGCTTCCAGGGATGTTATCTGCACTAAGAAGGTAATTTGAAGTTTGGTCATTGTATATTAGGTACCTCCTATGTATTGGCAAAAAACCTACATTGCCAGATCCTTACAATCATGAATCTAAAGTATTCTTTCAGACTCATGAAAGTTCAGAGAGCCAAGGTCTATTAGCTATTTGTCATCTTGGTCTCCCCCTCCTATATGGATTTTAATTTTCTCTCTATTCTTAAGTTTTTTCTAACCCTTTCTTCAGGCATCCAGATCATTTTAAATTCTGCTCTCAGCCCTTTTATCTACAGACTTTGCCTTGTCATCGTGACTCTTTTCTGTTAACTTCTTTGTTTTGCTGCTGAGCTCTTTCTTCTTCACTTCTACCTTATGGAAATTAAGTGGTGCTGCTTAGTGTCCAGGGACATTTGTCATTTCTTCTCCCATCTCTTAAGAGTTTGAGGAGTGAAGCTGTCTACCCATCCCAGGTTCCTGTTTCTCCTCATGTTTATTAGAGGCATTAGTTTTATCTCTTCCTTTAAAGATCCTTCTACCACTATTCTTTTCCATAGCAATGCAGGGAACCTCTATTCCAAGTAGTCACCCACTGGAAGGCTGAGCCACTCCTCACATTTCCCACTTCAGCTATGAAATTCTCAGCATTGAGTAACTTGTTTTTCTTGAGGTTCCTTTTGCTGTTTACTTCTAGGTTTTGTGGTTTTGTCTGTTTTAATGAGTTGAATCAGCAGAGCAATGATGTAGGAAAATTATCCTATATATCAGAGCAATTATTAAAGAAGCCTGTTCTACTTTGAATTATTTTAAGATTTTGGGTTTCTGCTCCTATACACAAATTATTTTAACAGAACAAGGCTTCACTTTTTGAATATTTTTCTCAAGTAATTTTATGTTTGTCTTGAGGATGAGAATTTTTCAGAAAAGGGAGCAGTGACAGACTTCGTACCTATAATGTAAGCTTTCTTACAATTAATGTCTCCTCATCCCACATATTGCCATTATTCATTTACCATCCTTCACTGACAGAAACAGTGTTCATCTCTGCTGTGTATACACAATAATACAGGGGCAAATAATGACAGGATTCATTGGCATTTACAACTAGGTGGGAATTCAACATTTTATTAATTTATAATGTATTACTTATCTTTTAGTTATACCAGAACACAGTGATCTGTTCTTGATGTAAATACAGGAACATCCATTCTCTTAACCCCACAATATAATAGACTTTAGTAGCACTTTCTTCTTTTTCTCCTCTTCCTTCTACTTCAAATATTGACTATAGTTAATTCTACATGTACATCTTCTTTATAATTTATTGTTTAAAGAAATGAGGTGATATTTTGCTGATCTGAACATAAACACCATGGGATAATATTTGGATTTAGAGGTCTTAATTGTATGTAGCAGGGAGGAGGACCAGAAAAGAAGCAGGCAAGCCTGTTTTCTGATAATGTAGCTGGAGGAAGGGATGGCACAGCAGAGAGATAGAACTTAAAGAATCTAAATGTGAAGAAGGTCATGTAGCACTGGGGTGAAGTAGCCTATAGAATTGCATATAACCATATATGGGTTAAATCTTGCTTTTTGCTTCTATAACCTGCTTGCAAGGGTATATAAGGTGAGACCTCTTTGTTTTTGAGGCTCAGCCTTTGGACTCAATTCCACTGAGTCCGTGCTAGCATAATAAAACATTGCTTCCTCCTGAATTGCCTCAGTGTCCCATGTCTCTGTTTGAGAGTCCCACAACATTTCTGGGGGCTTGTGTCTGGGATTTCAGAGATGGTGGCTTTACACCTCCCTGTTGCTGGTGTGTGTCCTTCTGGACCACCAGAAGAAGTGACCATGTGAGGCACAAGTGGATGGGTTGATCCAGAGGAGGGACCTGTTCTTCTGATGAGTCAGGGAGAGGGCCTTGGATGCACAACAGAACCTGGTGAGGCACAGAAACCAGCTAGGGGAGTGTTGCTCATCAGACTGGTAAGAACTCGACTTCAAATATTAGGTCTGCCCCTAAGTGGCAGAAGGGAAGCTTGATCATCTCCCAGGGTCATTCAAGTATCCTTGAGTGAAAACAAAACTGTGATTCCTAGGCAGTGCTTGTGGGGTGGAAATGTTGGATGCCTGAATATGAATGTGTGTGAATGAGTCGTAGCTTGGCTACAAAGTAAGTGCAGAGTCCAAATCCACAGGTCCTTGGCAAGCTCACATGGTCTAGGGTGAGCCCTATCAGGGCCTCAGATCCAGGGTTTATATGGACTCACTACAGCTAACAGATGCCTAAATCCCCAGCAAAGGAAGCAGCTGGAGACAGAAAAAGCAAGTAAGGACACTGTGTATGTGCAGTTCCTGGCTGGATGTCCACGTCCAGGTCACCAATAAGGGGTGCCTATTGTTCTCCATTGTGTGTCAGAGAAGAGGACCCTCTTTTACCTCCCCTCCATAACCCCATCAGTGTCTGTCTTGACATCTGGCAATGGGGGGAAATGTGTAGAAATCAAGTAAAAACAGTCCCTTGGGGTATATGGTTAAAATCTTTAAAAAGGGATTTAATGGAGACAATAGAGTTATGTTAACTCCTAACAAGCTTCAGCCCCTTTGTGAAGTGGTTTGGCCTGCTTTTGGTGTAGGAGGGCCACCAGAAGGGTCACTAGAAAAACCTGTGCTTAATGAAGGTTTTAGGGTAATTGTAGGCAAGCCTGGGCACCCAGATCAGTTTCCCTATATTGACTGCTGGCAGGGTACTTTCCTCAGCAAGCCCATGTGGTTAAGGCCTTGTCTGGAAGAGGCCTGTAGGATTATGGTAGCTAGGGTGGCCACAACCTCCAAGTGTAAAGAGAAAACAAAGAAGTCTATGCTGGCCAAAGAAATACCACTACCCTTTGTGCCACTTTATCCACCTCTGCCACCAGCACCCAGGTCTGCACCCTTGCCTCTGACAACAGATGAAGAAGCTTGAGGAACAATCACATCTATTAAATCTGACCCAGAAGCCTCTGGGGCCTCAACTCCTTAACCTCCCTGAGTCCTATGGACCCCATACCCACTCTGAGTCTGCCAGTGCTCACTCTACATTCCCCATTCAATTGTAGGCATCCAACTAGTCTCCACAAGGACCCCTCCTTTCCTTAGGCCCCTACCACCTTCTAGATGCCTCTGAGGGAAGTCCAAGGCCCAATGTATTTTGGTTAGGATGGTCAAATACAAGAAGGATGGATATTTGTCTGCCAGCCCTTTACCACCACAGACCTCCTAACTGGAAACACCATAACCCCTCCTTCATGGAAAAGACTCAGGCTGTGATTGATTTGATGCAGTCTATCATCCAGACTTATAAACCAATCAAGACAGATTGTTGACAGCTTCCTCTGTCTCTATTCAATACTGAAGTGTGATGTTGTGTAATGCTGGCAGCTCTAAATTGGTTAGAAGATTGTGCCCCTGAGGGTACTCTAAATGCCCAAGTATATGCCCAGGCTGAGTTCTCTGAGGAAGACCCTCACTGGGAACCCAGTAACAGCTGAGATTACCAGGACTTGAATGGCATCAGGAGCCAATATTAGAGGGCAGGAATGGGGGAGATATACAGGTCATGAACATGAGCAAAATATCAGAGTTATTCCAAGAGCTGGATGAGAGTCCCAGACAGTTTTATGAGAGTTTATGTGAAGCCTTCTGTTTGTACACTCTATTTGACCTGGAAGCCACTGAAAACCAGTAGATGATTAATGCTACTTTTGTTGGCCAGGCTCAGGGGGACATAAGGTGAAAATTGCAGAAACTGGAGGGATTCACTTGAATGCCAGCCAGCTTCTGGAGGTGGCCACAAAGTTTTCATCAATTGACATCAGGAGGTTAAACAGGAAGCTGACAGGAAAATGAAAAGGAATGTGGACCTCCTTGCAGCATCCCTTGCTGAACAGTCAGGTGGGTCCTAGCAAACTAATCCAGGCAGAGGCAGAGGCAATCCTCAAGTATGGCAATAAATGCTTGCAGGATGCCCCTGACCTAGGGAGGAGGTATGGCAAAATCAATGTGCCTACTGTCATCAGGAAGGACACTGGAAGAATGAATGTCCCTGATGGGCCAGGGACTCCCAAAAGTCCCCCTAGACCAGAGGCAAGAGACAGGTTGTCATGGGAAAATATCATCCCACCTGCAGGGGAGCCAGTCTCTGGGAAGAAAACATTGTCAGGCTGGTGGGCTTGGAAGGCTACAAGGAGGAATAGGACAGACCAGGCACCATTCTTCTGGGCCCCCAGGGGACCATCCCATTGATATCATGGTGGACATGGGTGCAGAACATTTGGTTGTGACTCAACCAATGGGCCCTCTTTCCAAAAAACATACAACTATTATTGGGGCTGCAAGATCCAGTCCCATTGCTCCTTCTTAGTGTCAGATGATGTAATCTTGAGAGTCATGAAGTAAGGCATGAATTCTTTTATCTCCCTGATTGCCCTGTGGCCTGATGGGCAGGAACTTATTATGCAAACTGAGGGCACAGATAACTTTTGATTCAGATGGTACAGCAACCTTAAAGTTGAGAGAACCTGAGGCAAAGACTCTAATCTGCACAGCTGCACAAGAAGAGGAATGGTGGCTCTATGCCCCTGAGATGGCTGCCTGAGATTCCTGAGCTTCACTTCCAGATTCCATGTGTATGGGCTGAAGATAATTCCCCATGTCTGGCCCAAAATGTTCCTCAGTAGTGGTGGAACTAAAGCCAGGAGCCATCCCCCTTAGCCAAAACAGTATTTAATTCCCTGAAAGGCCCAGGTTAGAATTCAAAAACACTTTGACAGACTCCTAAAATATGGAATCCTCTCCCCTTGCCAGTCATCCTGGAACACCCCCTTATTACTGTCCAGAACCTGGGGACTTAGCATTTCAGGCCAGTTCAGGACCTCCAAGCAGCAAGTTCAGCAACTGTCACTTTGCACCCCATACTCCCAAATCCATACAAGCTTTTAGATCTTGTCCTAGCTGAGGGAAAGTTTTTCATGAGCCCAGATCTTAAAGATGCATTTTTTTGCATCTGACTGGCCCCACAGTGTCAGCCCATTTTTTGCCTTCCAATGGGAAAATCCTAATACTTGGGAAAAGGGGCAACTATCCTGGACTCAATTGCAACAAGGTTTCAAAAACTCACCCACTATTCTCAGATCTGCCTTGGCATTGACCTCAAAGCTTTCTCAACTGATCAGCATGGACACATACTGCTCCAGTACAGAGATGACCTCCCGCTTTCTGGACCAACTCTGGAGGACTGTATGGAAGGGACTTATCTATCTCCTTTTTTCTCTTTTGTGGTAGGCAAGATACAAAGTCTCTAGGATTTTGCCAAAACACTGTCAAATACCTTGGCTATCACCTGTCCCGGGGATACATAGGCTTGGTGCTGAGAGGAAACAGGCTGCCTGCCCAATCCCAGCCCCCAAGACCCACTGGCAAATCAGAGAGTTTTGGGGAGCTGCAGATTTCTGCTGAATATGGATCCTTCACTCCTCTTGGCCAAACCCCTCTATGAAGCCACAAAGTGGGGAGAATGGGAGCCTTTAGTATTGAGGGGAAGAACAGGAGAAAGCCTTAAAGAAATCAAGAGGGTACTCACAAATGCCTCGGCTCTAGGCCTGCTGGATGTGATGAAGACCTTTTTCTTGTATGTCCATGAGTGAAAGGGGATTGCTATTGGGGTCTTGATTCGGCTACTAGGCTCCTGGCACCATCCAATCACTAACTCATAAAAACAACTTGATACCATTTCCTGAGGCTGGCCACCTGCCTCAATTGCCCTAGCAGCCACCACTGCCCTGGTGACAGAAGCAGACAAGCTTATTCTAGGACAAGAACTCACTGTCCATTTTCCATACTCTGTCCTGACACTCATGGAGTATAAGGGAAATTGTTGGCTGACCAACTCTCAGATCGTCTAATACATGAGTGTGCTATGTGACAATCTACACATATGGCTGGAGGTTGCTAAGACTCTAAACCCAGTCACCCTATTGCTAGTTGATTCATACCCAGCCAAAACATGAATGCTTAGAGGTTATGGCTGAGGTTTTCTCAAGCCAGCCATATCTAACCAATAAGCTTATCAGCCATCTGGAAGTTGGATATTTCACAGATGGTAGCAGCTTTGTCCAGGATGGCATGCACTTTGCCAGGTATGCAGTTGTGACTCTGGACTCAGTCTTTGAGGCCTGCCTGCTGCTTGCTGGAATTTCTGCACAAAAGGTTGAACTTGTTTCCCTCACATGGGGGCACTTCAGCTCACTGCAGAAATACAGGTAAACATCTACACTGACTCTAAATATACCTTCACAACCATTCATGTCCATGGGGCCTTATATAAAGAGAGGGGACTCATTAACTTGGGAGAAAAAAATATCAAGTATGGGCAGGAAATTCTCAAACTGCTAGACACTGTATGAGCCCTTAAATGGATGGCAGTTATACACTGCTGAGGGCACCAAAAGGGAAATGCAACAATTGCTAGGAAAACCAGAAAGCTGACAGGTAGGCTAAACAAGCAGCCCTCACAACCTCAATTGTCCTGATGGCTGCCTTGTTCCCATGCTCCTTAGCTGAATGGAACCCATGTTGTACACCACAAGAACAGGCTTGGTTAAAGACTGAGGAGGGAAACTCCTTACTGGATGTGTAGTGAAAGTTTGCTGATGGCTGCATCGCCATACCTGAGTCACTGGCTGCTACATTTGTCAAGCAGTTCCATGAAGGAGCTCATTCAGGGCAAACAGTCCTCAAGACTACCCTCGCTGAGCACTTTTATGTCCCCAAACTCTCCAGCATAAGTAAAGTATTATGTGAAAGATGTAGCCTATGTGCCAAAAACAGCCAGGGTCAAGGGCCAATGGTGCCTCCCTAGATGGATAGCATTGGCAGAACTCCTCGTGAAAACTTGATTGTGGACTTCACTGAAGTGATGAGAGTTCAGGGATGCAAATATCTGTTGGTATTTGTCTGTATCCTCTCAGAATGTGTGGAAGCTTTCCCTATGCAGTCTGGAAAGGTCCAGACCAGATGTCTGCTAAAGTAAATCATCCCTCAATTTGGAATACCTGTGTCTATTGGGTCAGCTAATGGGCCAGCCTTTGTGGCCAAGGTGGTGTAGCTGATGGCAAAGGGCTCAGGAATCATGTGGAAGTTGCATACAGTCTACCACTCCTAGATTTCAGGAAAAGTGGAAACTACGAATAGAATTCCAAAATTACTGTTGGGAAAACTGTGTCAGGAGACCCATCTGCAATGGGATCAATTACTAGCCATAGCATTACTAAGGTTTAGGTCTAGTCCCATGAAGCAGACTGGGATCTCACCTACTGAAGTCCTTTATAGATGCCCACTCTCACAATCAAGGGCATATGGGGGCACCTCAAAGAAATAGGTGATCTCATCCTGAAGCAACAGATGCAGGCCCTCTGGCTGACTCTCTCAAAGATCAATGACTGAGTCCAGGAGAGACTTCCTGTCAGCCTAACAACCACCACGCACACTTACAGGCCAGAGGATACCATCTGGGTAAAGGAATGGAATATCTAACCATTAAAGTCTCATTGGAGACACCATTTTTTTGTTATTTTGTCTACCCCTACTGCAGTTAAAGTAGTAGATCCATCACAGCTGAGTAAAGCCAGCCTTTTTTCTAGTGTGAGTGCATCCCTGATCCTGCTTCACCATGCAAGATCACCCTCCGGAATGCCCATGCTCTTCCTCAGCAGAACTCAGATTCCTAGGAGACAACAGAAGACTATCAATGACTGCATGACAGCCTTGCTCTAGTCACTCTGGAAGCTGACTATGGGAGGTTGAGGAGTCATCTTCTTCCCCCTCCAGGGATGAATCTTTTCCATGTTTTCCTTTTGTTGAGTTTAATCCATCCCTTGCTTGGGAACCCCCAGATTTCAAACTGTGATCTATGTATGCATACTACTCCAGCAGGAAGTGTTGTCACTAGGACTTTGCTTTTCCATACTTACTATTCCTGTACAGGCACTGTCAGTGGGTAATGGACTCACAACCACATCACTTATTTCATGTGCTCCCATGGTGATCAATGTATCTGCTTCAACCCCACCTTCTGCCCTCGGGAGCAATGGTTGGAGGCCCAGAGCATCCCCAACCATGGGAACCTCATCAGCTTCTCCCAGATATTTAACCCTGATAAACCAGTGTCAATGTTCTTTAATGCATGTCCAGCCATAGACCAACATGGATGTGGAGGTATAGGTTGCAGCTGTGGGGTCCTAGCTTAGAAAAGAGCTTGTACATTAAATGATAAATGTATGTGCCGGGGAGACAACTCCTGGCCACGTGATGATGTGAGCTCCTATTATTGCTGTTATTGGGGTTCTGTTTCATGGGCCACATGGCAAAGGGCAAAACACAGAGCCCTCCTTCACAAGGGGACAACTGCCCCTGACTATACCCCTGGTACCTGTAACCCCATAAATGTCACTGTACTTAGGCCCTCTGATTAGAAACAAGGACATATAATTAGTATAAGGATAGATGGAAAAGGTCTTGACCCCAGGACTCTAATGCACCTCAAATTAGTAACTGTTACCCATGAGAGTTCTTCATGCCAAGTTTTTTACTTCTTTTATGAGGAACTGCAGAGGGAATTTTCTATCTCTACCAAGCCCAAAAACTTGTTCCTTTCTCTGGCTGAGTCTGTAGTCCAGACACTGAATGTCACTTTGTGCTATGTTTGTGGGGGGGGAGGCCAACATGTGAGACCACTGGCCTTGGGAAGCAAGAGAGCTGGAACCATGGGAGCCCTTTAATGAGACTAATTTCCCCAAAACACGGGAAGGCATATGGCTACTAAACATTTCCATCACTGGAAATAACTGTATCTCTTGCTCAAAAGGCCAGTTCTCCATCCCAGTGGGGGGATTTAATTTGTCTAGGACAAAGGTTTTATAAGGACACTGCCCAAAAGACCTAATGGTGGGGAGCTCCAAACCATACAGAACCCCTGCCCCACCCACTGGCCAACTTCTCTAATCTACAGAAGGCATGGAGCAATTTTACCACAAATATAGATTGGCGGGTACAAAGGGCGTTATAATGGATCTGTGAGAAGCAAGCTTATATGGTTCTACCTAGCAGCTGGTTTGGGTGTTGCATACTGGGCTCAATCAAGCCATCTTTCTTCTTGCTTCCACTTACACAAGGTGAAAAACTGGGAATCCCCATATATGAAGAAAAGTAGACACAAATGGGGTGCTTTACAAATCGGCAATTGGAAAGATAACAATGGCCTCCTGAGCAAATCGTCCAGTACTATGGTCCTGCTTCTTGGGCAGAAGGTGGATCCTGGGGCTATAACACTCTGATATATATGCTCAACCACATTATCAGGCACTAGGCTGTTGTTGAAATTATAACTCATGAAACCACTAGAGCTCTCAATTTGCTAACAAAACAAAGCACTAAAATATGCAATGCTATCTATCAAAACCACTTAGCTGTAGACTACCAGCTTACTTCTGAGGGAGGAATTTGTGGAAAATTCAACCTAAGCAACTGCTACTTACAAATTGATGAAGAAGGGAAATCATAGACAGAATGGGGAAGATTGCTCCTGTCTCCCTCCAGACTTGGAGAGAATGGACTCCCAGTGACCTGTTTGGAAGATGGTTCTCTGCCTTTGGTGTATTCAAAACCCTGATGGGGGGATAGGCATTGTCCTAGGATCATGCTTAATAGTACCCACCCTGGTTCCCCTGATACTGCAGTCTATCAGGACTATTATCGAGGCCACTCTAGAAAGAAAGACAGCTGCACCTGTAATGATACTATGAAAATATAAACCCTTACGTCAAGATGATGCTCTTTGACTCTAGGTGGGTCTGAACATCAAAGCGGGGAATAATATAGCAGCGTAGAGGACCAGAAAAGTAGCAGGCAAGCAATGTTCTGATAATGTAGTGGGGGAAAGGGATGGCATAGCAGAGAGATAAAACTTAAAAAGAATCTAAACATGAAGAAAGTCACATAGCACTGGGGTGAAGTAGCCTATATAATTGCATGTAACCATATATGGGTTAAACCTTGCTTTTTGCTTCTCTAAACTGCTTGAAAGGGCATATAAGGTGAGACCCCTTTGTTCTCAGGGCTCAGCTTTTGGACTCTAGTCTGTTGAGTCTGTGCCAGCACAATAAAACATTGCTTCCTTCGGTGTCCCATGTCTCTGTTCAAGAATCTCGCAACAGTAGTCAGGAGACCTCATGAGAGTTTACTTGTTAAAGTACATCATAATCAGGTTTTTAAGATGACCCTATAGGAAGGAATTTGACATCCCTCTGCTTTTACTGATGAAATGTCACTATTTTACAATTCAGTCATACTGGTTATATCTACATTTTACTCATCATTCCATTCCATTTGGCACTACTCTCCTTTTTTCCCCTCAAGACAAACATTTTTTTAGCTTCTCTTCTCTTGTCATGCTTGTGTGAGAAGTAGCTATTAAAAATAAATTCTAGCCTTGAGAAACTTACTCCAGAATTTGTAGACAAAGCAAATAACTTTTTTTTTTTTTTTTTAGGAAGGACACATTAAGGAAAAGGAAACAAGAAGTTGAATTTGAGTGACCAAAGAGTCCTCAGAATAAGACCAAAGAAATGCAAAGAATTCCATTTACATGTCAAATTCTTTTTGTTGTTTTAAATAACAACTGTTAAATCATTGAAAATAGTATAACTGCTAAAGACTGGGTACTCAACAGTAACAAACAGTGAGTTTGCCATATTATATTGAAAACATAGCTTCTTCCCAATGATAAACAAAATGAATTAGTTTTAGAATTAGTGTGATTCGGTTAAATATGTGTAGTGGACTGCAGGTGAGTTAACAGATGTCAAGCTTTCCTCCATCAAACTACCCAGCATATATGCTACTAGGTATTTACTCATAGAGGCACTGTGATGGTATCAAGGAAGAGAGTAAAAACTTTTCTTCAGAAAAGTAAGTCTTCCTAGGTGGCGCAGGAGGTGAAAGATATGGAGATGTGTTGTCTGGATCCCATGTGGGGAGCCCTTCCACAGTGCTACAGTGAGTGCTTGCAGCAAAGAGTCTTCAGTGTCAACATTTTCATGATTGTCTGAAAAAGCAGAGAAGTTTCTTACTCAGTGAGGTCATGCTCCTTTCTATGGCAGCTGCATAATATGGCTTTTGGATCCATAAAAGCCAGGCTTTCAGTTAAACGCTGGCCAAACCCACCTCCTGTGCAATGCCAGAGGCATTGACTAAGTGGGGCGTGGTTTCATGAATAATAGATGGCAAACAATGAAAATGAATGAGATGTGAGGCAATTACTGCTGGCTGAGTTGTGGCAGAGGTAACTGACACAAGGAGTCAATGAAAACAGTAGAGTACATTTTATTTTAAATAAAAGAAGGGGAAGAACATAAAAGTCCCTTCAAAGTCCTATGCTGACAAAAATAGAATTATTGTTTCTCTTAACAGAAAAATAAGAAATGAAGTCAAAATTATATAGCCAACACCATAATTTAAATAAAAATGTTCATGGAGGGCACTTATATGCTCCAAATCATTTTGCTTTCAAGTACACATAATTAAAATATTTAAGTTGAATCATTTAAAGGAGTTTAAGTATTTTATAGGTTATTGTATCTCAATTGCATCAAAATTACAGTGTTGTTTGGGGGAAATGATACAGACTTTTTTTTGACTCCTACTTCAAAAATTTTTTTAAGATGATACCCTAGTATCCTTATGTAAAGCAAAGTTTGAGAATTGCTGAGGGAAATGAAGAAACACATGCTGTACTTGCCATTGAATTTATCTCCTGTCCATTCTGTATGTTCTTTATAAAGTATAGGAATTAAATTTTCAGAGAGGTTAATATATTTAAATCAGTTTTTAAGAAAACCAGTTAACCAGGAAACACTGAAAAGTCGGTAATGAGACCATTACCAACAATCAATCATAGGTGGAGAGTGAATTGGCTGTTAACTTAGAAAATGAAGAAAAAGAAGGGAGAAAGGACCTTTTTAGCTTAAGAACTCAATCATTGAAAAAACATTCTTAAGTGCAGACCAAGGAAATGAGGTGATTATTCTATAAAGGGAAGCATGCATATTTTTAACTGAGAGGTTTGTTTTTTTACTTCTTCCCCCCCCCCCAATTGTCTAATATGAAAATGGGCTCATAATTGTAAATTATAGAAAAACTTTACTCTATTTCTTTGGTTGACAAATCAAGACAAATATAGAAGCTAAGGTTATCAGAACTATATTAGCAGCCAGATGCTGATGGCTCATGCCTATATTCCTAGCTACCTGGGATGCTAAGATTAGGAGGATCCAGATTCAGGTCAGCCCAAGCCTAAAGCTAGATGATAACTCCAAACAACCAGAGCAAAATGAACTGGAGGCTTGGTTCAAGCAGTAGAATGCCTGCTTTGCAAATGTGAAACCCTGAGTTCAAAACCAGTGCCACTGGAGGGAAAAATACATAAAGCAAAACTAAAGAGATTAAGATGGAAATAAAGAAATTAAATTCTCTTGCTTTATGATTTGAAAATGAAACCTTCCCAAAATAGTTCCAAAGCAGCCTATATAAAAAAAATACTGGGGGTGCAGACCCTGTAATACCTCAAAGAAGGAAGGGCCAAAATGGAACATTTACTAGGATTTTATAATATGGTTTAACACAGTTCTTCAATGTAGGGGTGTGGTTGAAATTGATTGACCTAGAATAGTAAAGACTTACTATATCCTTTAAGAATGTCCTAAAATGAGTAGTAACATCAATTGCAATATTTGTCTTCCCAATGAAGCACTTTCTGGAAGAGTAAAGTTATATTGGGGGACACAGTAGAATAATAAATTCATGTTAATGTGCAATAGAAGTTAGGACTCATAACCTGATACCCCAAAGTATGCCACTTTGTTGTCTGGAGTACTTTGAAATGAAGGAGCTTGGAAGACCTCATATAGAGGTCTCTCTGCCCTTGTTCAGACTTTTTCTCTCTCCCCTATCCCTCTTTCCCTTGGCAAGCCACAGAAACCAGAGTGGAAGAAACTAGAACCCCACTCCTATAAAGTAAGCCATGGAACCTAGAAAGATCACTCTCCCCTTCTTCCTTATAACAAGGTGAAAGCATGCTACACAAAGATGCCAAGAAGTGTCTGGACAGACAGGCTTTTCTGTGACCCCTTCAGTCTGTCATTACATTAGTTCACATGCTTTTGTGCAATCACACTTAACACAGTTTTTCATGCTTATTGAACCTAAGCACAAAAGTAGACATTTTTCCTTCAATCTTTAAGTTTCCATTTCTAAAATCTCCTCCATCATGTAAAACTTTGATTAAGTGAGTTTGTCATGCTTTTCTCTTGTCAGTCTCCTATGTAGGAGCATTGGCCATGATTTTATGATGGGCGAGGAAATGGATAATACTTTTCTGCCCCTATATGGGTAATAAATTGTGTAAGTATAGATGTGTTTTATTTTAAAGTACAGAGAATCTTTAAGCTCTAGAGTTCACCAGACTTTCTATAATTCATTCTGCTGGCCAAGAATATTATATACATGAATGAAATAACATTACAAATTAGGTAAAGGGACAAATGATCACATTAAGGATATATGGTCAGTAGGATTTATGGTCAGTTGAAGACTATATCTAAGACTATATTGAAATAACAGTTGTGAATGACAACACAGTGAACAATGAAGAAATGACAATAGAGAATACTGTAATTTATGTTTTCTAATAAACATATCAAAAAGGAAAGAGCCTGAGTTTATAGAAGCAGGTAGACAAGAGACCTCCAGGAAGAAGTCCTGATAATGGATATAGTTTAGTATTTTCTTAGAGCATTTGTAGCCATTTCCTGAAATACAAAATAATGAAGGGATTCCATAAGCCTTGTTGTTTCATGGGAGCCCAGGGATTAGGTGCAATGCAACACTTTTGGAATACAGGGTACTTAGAAGGGAGGGAACACAATATCACTATTTGTGGATCAATATTGTGGGAACCAAGTAATGCAGGGAGAAACACATTGTACCAACATGTCAGAAGGCTGCATTCTGATTCAAACTGCAATATAAAATCATTTTCTGATGTCAAAAGCAGAGATGACAAATATAACAGAAATTTAGATTGCTAAGGGTAATATTTAATAGCCTGACACAGAGTGTCAAAAAAATGAATTAAAACTATTCCCCTTCACTAAGGTAAAAAGGAGAAAAATGGAGGAGATAATCTAATTCAGGTTATAATACATGTGTATATTTCCATATGTGGGTGTGTGTGTTCCCACGTATATATATACACACACAAATATATATGCAAATATATATGTGTATTTTTTTGTCTTATCATGAAATAGCCTACATAGCTATCTTAAATAAACAAAAATGTCTTTGTTTAAAAATGGGTAATGGGGAGGTAAAACAGGTCCTGTCTGAATGTTGACACCAGGGGAAGAAATAAGGAAAAGGTGTAGGAGGATGAATATGCTGGAAATATTATGTATACATCTATGTAAATGGAAAAAGGAGACCTGTTGAAATTATTCCAGGACTGGGGGAAGGGAGGATAAAGAAGAATTATGGAGGGTGTGAATTTAACGATGATATATTGTAAGGATTTTGTAAATGTCACAATGTACCTGCAGTAAAATAATAAAAAAGAAATGTATAGAAAGAAAAGCACAATTATTTTCAAGTATATAAAATGGAAATAAAAATTGTTAATATAATAAAAATATTTACTTTTAAAGAATAATTTTAAAAATAAAATTATTCCCTTCATATATCACGTAAAGAGAGGGTAATAAAAATAGTATATTTTTCATAATAGTTCAAGCTATTGAAGCAATGGATGCAGGAAATTAGGAAGACAGAGTGTGTACTGGGAAATTATTGGGCCTCCCTAACATTGTCTCAGGTAAGGACTAGCAGCTTCCTATTCTTTATTATTCTCTTTTTTCTTTCTTCTTTTTTTTTTTTTTTCGTTTTAATTTGGTTTGAACTCAGGGTCTCACACTTACTAGGCAGGCATTCCACTTCTCAGTTCTTTTTTCTTTATTTTTCACATAGAGTCCCAAGCTTTTCTTCCAGTGCCAGGCTTAGAGTGTGATTCTTCTATCTACACCTCTGCATAGCTGGGGTTCCAGGCACACAATACCACACCCTGCTTGTTTCTAAATTTTTGCATAGACTGGCGGCAAATGGTATCCTCCCAATGTCCTCCTCCTGAGTAGCTGAGGAAAAGTTGAGACCACCACACCAGGCATTAGTTAAACACATGGTACAAAACAAAACCTTCATCTCACCTCTTTCTGAATACTAACTATTCTCACATAAAGCTTCAATCTATCCACAAAATAAATGTTGAAGAGCACTGCTTTTTCTGCACCCAAAATTGAAACAAAGAAATAAGATTTCCCCAGCAACTGTACAAGAAAGTTATAATAACAAACCAAGGAATTCTCTCAATAGTTTTCACCCAGAATTGAAAGACGTCCTTATTATGAAGACTGGTTTTAACAGTGGTTAATTCTATAGCAATACATCAAGACCAATCCAATGAAAACAAAAGAGCCTATTGATTCAGAGCTCACTGAAGGACTTCAGCCATGTCACTTGCATGAACAAGTTTCTTAAAGGCACAGGCCTGAGAAAGGTCTATAGTGAGCAAAAGGGAAGGACAGAGATGTGCTCCAAACAAGTGAGACAGAGGTGGGCTCACTAGATGCCTGGAAGCCTGTATGATTGCTTTGAAGAACATCCTTGGTTTTGTCTGTCTTGTATAAGAGATGTAAAGAGGGACCAAAAAACAAAACAGAACAAAACCAGTGGGGTACCTTGTAGTCACTGACCAACTTTTGACCATTTTGGACCAAACCCTGAAAATGTGTGAGTCTTCACATCAGAGTTCCATGGTCAGAAGTGGCCAGTTCATTGTCTCTGTGTATTCAATCTCTAAGGTTATTACAGGGGAAAACAAATTATTTTATTAACAGAAATTTTATTGGGTTTAGTTCCTGTCCAACTATCTTTGCATTAATCACTTAACTTTTAAATAATCTTTCTCCTCTAGTAGTAATAGAAAAAGAAATTTTACTAGACTCAAGTTGCTCACTTTTGAATAAACTATTTTATATGTTTTCTTTCACAATGAAACTAAACTTTTGAGTGATAGACACACAGAATAAAGGCACCCTGTGTGTATTTTGCTTGATATTGACCTTATAAATTAATATATGAACATGCTGTCTTTTAATAATATATTATATGACAGATGTATCTTATGTCCTGTTTGATAATCACAACTACTCCAGAGAATTTAACTGTCTAGCAAAAATAATATAGACTTCTTATATTTTATGTAGAGCTTGTTATATGCTAGGTGTTCTCACAGCCTCATGAGGAAAGCACTATTATTATTATTACCAGTTCACAGATGAGGAAACTGATACAAACATGTGCTTTAACTTAATTCACCAAGTCATATCTAGGAAGAAGTAGAGCCAGGATTCAAATTCAGGAAAAAAATACCTGAGAGGCTTCAAGCTGCCTTTGATCACCATCTCACTGCCTAAGGGTGATCAGTTTCCTGCTTTCTAATGGCACGGATTCATCACATCTGCTTCTGTGTTTAATATACTTCCATAGTGCACAGTAAAAAGGTGCTTATATCTGGCATATTTTGCTCAGTGGTATGTTATGAAATTCATTCACATTTATGGCTTATATCGGCAGATCATTTTTCACTCTACTGCTTAATGGTGCATGAATAGATCTTTTATTTTTTCATCATTTAACTGATGTGGTAGTTTGTATACTTTAAAATTTGGAACAGATGTGAATAGTGCAATGTTAACACTCTATGCTTTGGATAAACAAATTGATAAGTGTCTGTGGAGTATTTACCTCAGTTAAATTCATATATTAGATCATGAGCTACATACATAACCAGATTTTATAGAAACAACCAACTAGTTTTTTAAAGTACTGTACCAATTTACTTACTTACAGTACTACAAATATTATATAACAGCTATATTTCATTGATATCTTGCAGGAAAGTGAGAGATCTATAGTATTCAGACTTAACAGAAAAAGGTGGATATTTACCAAGGAATTTTAATTTCTACTTTCACATATTTTGTGCACAACACATTTTTGTTAAATTTCAGGGAGAAAGAGTGTTTCTGTGTCTTTTCATGAGACAGAACCTTGGCATTCATTTTCATCTATTTTAAATACAATAGTGTTGTCTATAATCTTTGCATTAAAATTAAAATTGCATTTATTGTTTACACTTTCAAAAACACATTGGCAAGCATATAATATTGATTTTCAAAATAAGCTTTTGATATGTCCAAAGTTGCGTGATGAATTGCCTAAACAAGAAGTACAGTAGTCACTCTCTAGTAACAAGTTTGGTACAAGAGGATGTGTTTCCATTACAATTTCTTAACATTCCACCTTGCACTCTAACCTCTTACAGCAATTAAAGTAGTAATAATATTTAAGTAGTAGATAATATATTGGCAAAAGATAGTGACTAAAATAATAACCAATTCTGTAAAGATATAAAAAGCAATGTAAGCATTAACATGGGTTATCCTGGCTAGTATAAATATTGTGTATGAACACACATATATATGTATAATATACATATAAACAATAAGTAACTACATTCTGATGAATGGATTTGGAGCTTTTTATTTTGTTTTTTTCTTTAAAAAAACGTATTTTTTACTTGATTGAGGAAAAAATATATTCGTATCTCACAGCCAGCTTGAGTAGGTCCCTTGACTTGACTGGGTGCAACTGGGAATTTACAAAACGACACAAAGACAGACATAGAGAAAGCTGGGGTCAGGTGGGTCCAACACTCCTGATGAGAGATGCCAGCAACCCCCTCTGCCTCCAAGTGCATTTTTTATACAGTAAGTATGGGAAAGCTGGGTGCAGTTCAGGTTGAGTTTTCACGGGTCTAGTTGCATAGTTGGCAGGAACAGAGCAGCTGTGGTATGCTGTTATTTAATACAGACCACCTGGCTAGGTCAGTGTGTCCTGTTTTTCTTGCAAGGCAGCCTTGCTGAACCTTGCCTCCCCTAGGCTGGGTCCATGCCTATCAGCCAAGAGGACCTTGACATAGCCGTGCTCATGTCAAAGCTACTTCCACTGCCTCAGTCTCCCCTCTTGCAAGGCAACCTTACTGAACCTTGCTCACTTCCTTCATGCCGGGCCTTATCTTCTCAGCACAAAGGGCCTTGACACAGCCTTGCTTATGTCAAGATTTCTTCCCAGTCTGTTTAGTTACTGTTCTCTCACATTGATGGTAGGCTAAAATTAGGGAAAGTCTTGGACTCTTAGTATTAACCATGCTTTGGCACAGGAATTGTCCTCACCTGGCCAGGGAGTGCCCATGCTCCTCCCCACTCATTGATTATTGGATGGAAATCATCTGGTTCTTCCCTTCCCATATGTTATTGTAGGTTTTAAAAGCAGCTGGAAAGCAGAAACACACTTTCTCGGCTTCTGGCTTCCACGTGAGCCACACCATGCTTCACTTTGTATTTCTCTTCCCTAACTTTTAATAAATTCCACTTACACCCACATTTCCTGTGATGATTCTTCCATGTGGGACAAAGAATTTGGAAGTCTTCTGATCACAGACTGAAAACAGCTCCCTTGAATTTTTGGTGAAGCCAGACAGGAGTTAAAAGGTAAAACGCTACGTTAATTGATTTTGCTTCTAACTCAACTCTTCCTGTCCTCTGGCCCTGTGCCCAATCTGCATCAGTGTCTCTCCCAGAGTATGCTGTTGGGAGATGCTAGGATCTGCTGCATTATCTCAGCTCCCTGTGGCTGGAAGCATGTGGGGCCTACTTGCATCCACGGCCACAACTGTGGCTGCATCCTGGTAGATATGCAGTTGGGAAAGGCAGAACTTCAGAGTTGGCCAGTGCCACAAAGAACAAGTTCACCATTTGGCCCAGGTGGAGACAGTGTTCAGAACTCTCCATGAGGCCTTAGGTGCCAGACATGGTAGCCACTGCCTCTTTCCTGCAGCTGCTATGCATTGTACCCTTCCCTCTCCTTTTCTTCTTCCTGCTGTTTTTCTAATTCCTGGGCCCAGGGAGCCACATGTCCCAGGAGGGATGCTAGCCATGGGGCCTCAACCATGGCAGCCCTCTCCCCAGCCACTTTGGCTGGTTCCTCTCCACCCATTCCCCACCATAACCTGTCCAGTGCTATGGGTGTTTCACTGGAAAGTGAGGGGCAAGCTCCACTTGACCAATTCCAGGCCTTAAACTGCTGGAAAATGTCCTTGGAGATTTAACTCTGGCAGGAGAAGAGGCAGTAAAAGTGGCAATAAAGTTTGTTGGGAAGGATAGCACTTTCAGTATACTGAGGGCGGGTTGTCTCTAGAGTGAAAGCAATGAGGTCAGATTTTGAGGTTGAAATATTTGCTAAGATACTCTTAGTTTTGGATTCTTTTAGGCCCTGGGGTGATTTTTTGAGTTTGCATCATTGTCTTGTTAAGAGAGACATTGAGTGGTCTATTGATTCCTGCTCTAATTGATGGAGAATTTTCTGTTTGAGATTCCTAGTCTTTGCTCTGTCTATCTTCTACATTTGGGTTTTTGTTTTGTTGTATTATAGAGGGTGAGAGTAATGGCTAACATTGGAACATTCTGTGAGAGCTTCTGAGCTCTGGCTACCTGTTCTTGAAGAGAAATTAGTGGAGTTACAAAGTTGAATTACTATTAAAAAGGGACAAAATGTCAATGTTAAAAAGATAACAAAATATATGATGCAATTAAAATGGCTATAATCTAAAAATTATCTAAATCATTTCCTAAAACCAAAATTTAGTGAACTAATTTAAAGCTAGCATCTAATTCCAGGCCTAACTATCCTCTGCTTTAGGACAAAAGGAAATTTATGAGCAGTCTAAGTTGGCTTCATTCCATCATAAGTATAATTTACATTTAACTCTTTTATAGTTAGGTTTATTAACCCATGTGTTCTTATATATTACTACTACAGAAAAGATAGTTGAATTTAATTTTCTTCCTAGGTCTTTTAATGTATAAAGTTGCTAAGAGTTTTATTAAAATCAGTGTTATCTAAGCTCAAGTTTTTATACAGTTTGAAGATACAGATTAAGGTTTTAAGTGTAATTAATTTATAGATGTGTAATAAGTTTGCCTAGAGAGTTTTCTAAGGTCAAAATTTAAGGTACTACTGTGTGTTTAAAAATGGGTTTTTGTTTTATCAAAGCAATTGTCAGTATCTTTTGATGCTATAAGTTGATATAAAATTTTACCAAAACCAAACAAAAGTTCAACCTCCAGATGGAACGATTAAACCTTAAGTTTTTATTGGGGTCTACTAAAAAGTGACTAATCTTACAATAATAGTAAATTATGTGTGTCATTATCTCTCAATGTCTGATTCAATTATTTTGGGGCTCTGGGGATAGCATGCAGTAACCTGTTGTATGTCTCAAGCTATTTTGTTAGATAAATCAGGATGTGATTTTTTATGCTTACTTCCTTATCTTTGTTTCTCTATCTAATCATATGAGACTTTAATCTTGTTGGTTTATACCTGATCCCCCATTCTTCTTGAGTTTACAGGCTGACTGCAACCCTGTGATCTGATGTGAAAACTGACCATGAACGATGGTTTGTATCAGCCAATCTTCTCTTGGAAGGATGTGGGTTTGGCAGTTAATTCCAGACTGGTTACAAGAGTTCGTATTAACATGTTTCCTTTTTTTTTTTTTTTTTTGTGGTACTTGGGTTTGAACTCAGGGCTTACACCTTGAGACATTCGACCATCCTTTTTGTGTGTGTGTGTTAGGTTTCTTCAAGATAGCGTCTTGTGAACTATTTGCCCAAGCCGGTTTCAAACCTTCTGATCTCTGCCTCCTGGGTAGCTAGGGTTGCAGGCACAAGCCACCGATGCCTGGCTAAGGACGTATTCCTTCTAACACTCAACAGATTTTCTTCCTTTATACTGTTCCATTTTGTGCTCTCAGCCTCTTTGACTGGTGACTCTCTCCACCAGTCAGCATATAAGGAATCCCACTGAGGAGCCCTCATGCATTGGTGGAGGGGTGAATGGATTTTTTTCCTTCCCTTTCCCTCTCTTTCTTACCACCAGCCAGCATAAGGGAAGCAAATTGTTCACTTGGCTATATCCTTAAGTACTGCGAATGCTATGAGACCACCAAAAAAACAAAAAAAAGGTGACAACTTCTCCATATACCCCATTTGAAATTATTTACTATACTTTGCATCCTGACTAAATTAGTTTCTTGCCAGATGCAAAAACTCTAAGATATTTTTCTAGTAACACTGAGGAAAACTATAATAAATTATGTGTTGCGCTACCTCTCAATGACTGAGACTTTTATTTTTGGGCTCTAGGAACTACACACAAGTTAAGAACAAACCTGTTTGTCTCAAGCCATTCTGTTAGTTAACATCTGCACTCTAGAATGTGATTTCTTATGCTTATTCTCTCATCTCTGTTTCTGCATTTAATCGTTTGAGACGTTAATCTTGGTGGTTTATACCTTGTAAAGCTTTATAACTGTTGTTTGTTGACAGTTTACAGCAATTTAAAGGTAGCAGTACATCTCCTATGGGACAGAAAATTGTAATAATTAAACCCAAACTAAGAGCCATTTTTTAATAAATCTCTTTGCTACTTAATTTGACCAGAAAGGTTGCCTTGGCACTGACTTCTGATCTGTTTGATGTGTTACTCCCTCTCCTCCACAATACAAAATCTGACTTTCTGGAAGAAGCTATGACTTTCTGGGAGAAACTATTTCTGCTGTGAGGGCAAAAAACTCCCCAATTGGCAGAGTTTTCAGAGATGCCTGTTCAGAGCAAGAGTTTAAGAATATCCGACCCCCTGAGTGCTTGGTGTCCTGGAACTTCTTAGAGGAGTAAGTGGTGTTCAGACCTCTAAAAGTAACCAAAGCCAAGAGATTTCAAAAAAAGAGCATACCTCTTATGCATGTGTTCTAATATTTATGCCTTCTAGGCTTCTGTCAGAAGGCAAACTCATGTCTTTGGCCAAGGCCTTCTGTTTAAGCAAAGGCAATATAACTTTCAGTGGTATCTAACTTTTGCTTAGGGACACTGTGAATCTTCTTTCTGTACTGAACTGACTCCTATTAATGTTTACCCTCTTATTAGACTGACATCTGCCCTCCAATACACCTGGCCCCTAAGGTTGAACTGCCTACTACAGTGGCAGTCCAAACAAATGGCTGTCTAAGAGTTATCCTTAATCCTTCCTGCTACACCTGGCAAGTCCCCTTCTGATGTGCCTATCATTGTTAATGTTCAGGTCATGCCTTCTAAACCAGAGTTGTGTCTTACAAAATAAAAGCCTTTAGGACCTAAATCATGAAAAAATAGAGATATCAATCTCTACAGATGGTGATCCCCATGAGCAACACATCTACATGAGGAACATAGACTGCGGTGGGCAGTTATTCCGACACCTTGTGTCCAAATGCGTCCCAAGGGAAAGTAATAGGACAGACAATTTCGCCTTGTAAGTGGGGTCTGATGCCTCTGTCAGATACAATAAGATAGTGAAGATGGACAGTCCCCCTTCAGCAACCCCACAAAGAATTCTTTGGAATATTGTCACCCAGGGGAAATTTGAGGTAGGCTAAAATTATGGAAAATTTGGGACTCATAGTATTAACTATGCTTTGGCTCAGGATCTTCCCTTACCTGGCCAGGGGCCACCTGTGCCCTTCCCCACTCATTGACTATTGGATGGAAATCATCTGGTTCTCCTATTCCCTTAGATTACCATAGGTTTTAAAAGCAGCTGAATAGCAGAAACATACTCTCTCGGCTTCTGGCTTCCACCTGGGCCTCACCATGCTTCCTTTTGTATTTTTCTTCCCTAACTTTTAATCAATTCCATTTACATCATGCCTTGGATTCTTCCACGGAATTTGGAAGTCTCTGATCACAGACTGAAACAGTGCCCTTAACACTTACAGGTATGGATATATTTTGAGTTGTGAAGGTTTTTGTAAAGAAATACTAAGCTACTATTTTTCCAAATAAAGCCCAAAACAGCTCCTGAAGGAAATATGAATCATTTAAATCAGGCATACATACGATCCAAAACTCTTGGAGAATATACCCTTGAGAAATGTTTATTAAGTACTAAATTGCATTAAAAATAGATAATTTCTCTGTTGGTCATTTGTTTTAAAAGAAAATTTTGTTTCTTTTCTATGAGGGACAATCAACATAACATTAATCTATGTGAATCCCAAATCTGAAAAAACAATTAAAATAGTAGCTGAAGTTTGTTTCTCAAAGTCCTTTCATGATTTGGAACATTTGACTTCTATGGTTTTAAAGTCTACACAAAAACTTTAAAGTACCAAATAATGCATTATTTTAAATACCACAAAATGACCTTGGAAATGAGCTGGTGAGAGAGAAAGTTCTAGGAGTGTTCCCAAGATTGTACAGCTAAGGGGTGGGGGGGAGAGCTGGGAACTGAGCTGAGAGAGTATGACTCAGATTCCTGTGTTTTCACTTAATATATTATATATTACTTATTTTTTCCATCTGTCAAGAATAAATAAAACATTCAAAGGGCTAAAATGTGAAAGCCCACTTGAACATTGAAGAAAAATTGCAAATTATCATTAGATAATTTTAATGTATGTGTAAAATTACTATTACATATTATAGGACACACAGTCTTCTGCATTAAATATGCTTCATAAAAGTGGTTCCATTGAATTATGGCACTGACATTATAGTTCAAGCCTGTGCAAATGCTCCTACACAAATATAGAGAGAATGCACACTGTTAGAATTCCCTATCTCCCATGGTGCTTTGCATACCATGGAAAAAATTTATATTCATAAAAGTATTTTTGAAAAAAAATCTAAGTCACTTTTCTTCATTTTTACTTCATTAAATTTAGATGTAGAAAAGAAGCTAAACTGACAACTTGAAAATACAGTCAGTTGAAGATGTGGAAGGTACAACCACCTAAAACTTTTTTCATCCACTTGAGAATGCTTTTGAAAGTGAAAAGTGGCATCACTAACGAAGGCATTAAGATTGTGGTTACGAACTACAACCAACCAGATCACAGTCATTAACTATATGCTAAATGTTCCTTCCATAAGCAGCTGATTTTAAAACATATACCAGAAGATAAAGCATGCACAGCTTTCTTTTTCTTTTCTGTTTTTCTTTCTTTTCTTTTCTTATTTTTTGGCAGTACTGGGATTTAAAATCAGAGTTTTGTGCTTATTGGAAAGGACTCTACCATTTGATCCAAGCCTCCAGCTCTTTTTGCTCTGGTTATTTTTGAGATAGTTTCTTGAGTTTTGCTTAGGCTGGCCTGGACTGTGATTCTTTTATTTTATGCTTCCCACAGTAGCTGCATTCCACCATACCAAGCTTTTCCTGTTGATAAGGAGTCTCATGAACTTTTTTGCTCAGGCTGTTCTGGGACCATGATTGTCACAATGTCAGTCTCCCAAGTAATTAGGATTGCAGAATTGAGCCACTGCACCTCGCTAAGGCACAGACAGCTTTTTTTAATCTGGCTGGTTGCTTGAAGACAGAGTGTTCCAGCTATGTTTGGTAGCTGTTATCCATCAATTACATCTTTTCCAGATTTCCATTATCTGTTAGAGTTTTGGGGATACCTGACAACCACTGCTACCATTTCACCAACTGGCTGAGGATCTGCATGTGAGGACACCTATACTCACTGTGCACCCAGTCTCATAGTGTTTTGAGCAGCAGGCCTACAGTGAACATCCTCAGCCCAAAGCAGCATGACATCTGCCTTGAGCACCACCTCCAGAGGAGACTGCAGTGCTCAGATCCTTTCCACAGTCAAACTGTCAAACATAATTCTCTTGATCTCTAAGATCCCTGATAATGTTAAATATTATTCTCTGTATCCCTTAAAAACTCCATAATCTCATCACCTAAAGGAAATCTTCTATAAATTCTAACAACTTAATAACATTTCATATCTTCATTTCCTGCCAGGCTTTGTTCTGTACTGAAAATTCATCCCTGAATTTACTAAGTGACCTTTTTGTATTTTCATATGAGCTCTTATTTGACAGTTGCTGTGCAGTATATTCTTTCCATGAAAAAAACAATTACCAGTTTTGTTTTAAACTACTGTTTAGCTCACCCAGTACAGTGTGACCCTAGGAAATAACTTGCATTTATCTCAAATGTCAGTCTGTAGTAAGGAGATAAACTTTAGAGGGTTAGCCTATGTGTAATGAATTAGAGTTCAGGCTGCTATGGGTTATTGGTTTTGAACTAAAGGAAAAATTTCCATTTTAATCAATCTCTCAGTCTCACACACATCACATACCTATAGACATATGTAAACAATATGTCCACTCATAAGTTAACAGATATAATGGTTCATGAAACAGAATAGGGACCCAGAAACACATCCAAACAAATTTTGTCAACTGATATTTTTTGAGAAAAGCTCTAAAGTAACTCAAAGAATAAAAGATATTTTTCAGCAAATGGTATTGAACAGTTGAACATAATGTATGCAAATAAATGAACTCTGAGTTTGACTTGATAGCATACAAGAAAATTAATTGTAAATGGATTTTAGATTTAAACATATGTCCAAAACTATAGAATCCAGAAAAAAAGGTAAGAGAAAGTCTAGGTGACCTTAGATTTTCAGGTACAACACAAAAGCACAATCTATAAAGGAAAAAAATTTGACACATTGGATTTCATTAAAACTATACCTTTTGCACGAAGAAAGACACTAGATTGAAAGGATGTGATACTTTCTGAGAGAAAATATTAGCAAATTTTCTATGTGGTAAAGGACTTGTATTTAAGATAGAGAAAACTCAATGCACAATCAGAAAACAAAGAAAATTATTAAAACAGTCTCAAAAGATATGATTGTCCACCCCACCAAATAAGATATATAGTTGACAAATGAAAAGATACCACATATCATTTGTATTATAGACTTACACATTAAAATGTTATTAGAGCAATACAAACTAAAACAGTATTAAGGTGCCACCGTGAACCTATTAAAATGACCAAATAAAAAATTTTTTAAAAACTACCAAAACCAATGGCTGACAAAAATGTGCAAGAACAAGAATTCTCATTTGTTGCTTGTAGAAACACCACACGGAATAGCCAATTTGGAAGAGCGTTTCATAGTTCTTGCAAAGCTAAGTATAATCTTACTATTGAAACCAATAATACTAATAGGTATTCCTCCAATACCTTGGAAAAGTACATTCACATAAAAACTTTGGCAAAGTATACATGGCTAATTTGTTTATAATCATTTCAAAGTGGAAGCAACCAATATCTTCTTCAATAGATGAAGGAGTAAAAAAAAAAAAAACTCGTTCATTCACATAACAATATTATTTTTCTGCAATAAAAAAGAAATTAAACCACATAAGGTCATGGATGGAATCTTAAATACATACTGCTTAGTGAAAGAATCAAATTTTAGAAGGCTCCATGTTGCATGTTCCAATTAATGTGACATTGTAGAGAGGACAAAGCTGGAGAGATGGAAGACAGGTCGGTTACTGCTGGTTTTAAGGAGATGAGAAGCTTGTCTAGGCAAACGGATGATATTTAGGGTTTTGGGATTCTTGCATCAAACTGGATGGTGGGTGCATGATACTACAAATTCTATAAGCCCATGGAACTCTATAGCATAAAAGTGAACTTTAATATATGGAAATTTTAAAATATCAACTAGGGATGCATGTGATCACAGGATAGAACACAGATGGTGCCAAAATAGTACAATTATATTATAACCATAGCTCATAACCTCTCTAAATGGACTGGGCAAAAAAAAATTAAGCAATGGTGGAGATGACTGGAAATTATAATAATAAAGACAAATGGACCTTTACACAAATGCTGTGCTCCAGTTGATAAGGTTCCTCACAGGGACATGCTGACAACCACTGCACATGTATCCTAGGATTGAAAAACTAAATGTATGTGTGATGGGTGGCAGGTACTATACCTTGCTGTTGCAGTGGTGTTGCTAAGCAAGTGAGCAGATGGTGGAAATGTCAAATAAGCCATGTGGACTGGATTAAAGTTGTAGACATAAGCATAACTTATACTTTCTTCATACAGACGTTCCTGGCAAGATAGATAACTAATTATAAATAGGTATCTATGTAGAATACATGTGCCCCAGCTAATGACATCTAGTAAAATGAGCAGATTTAAAATCCAATCATGGTTCCTAGTAATATTCTTTTAAAAAAAGAACTTGAACTCATTAAAGAAGAAACAAGGCTGGAGCATCATGCAGTTCAAGAAAGTACAGAAGTATAAAATTAATGAACATGAGAACAAAAGAGAAATAGAGAATAACGAATATTGAATGATAAGAGCATATAAGGGAATCTTGATGCCCTGAACTAGAATAATCTGAAACACAAAATAAAAATGCAACTTGGAATATAATCTAAATTATGAAATAATGTCCCTGAGTTCATACTGACATAAATGAGTAACTTATTAAATAAGCAAATGGAGAAGAGACACATGCATAGGATACTAACAGATGATTGTCACTTCTACCTCTAAATAGGTGGGATATGCCCACAACTTCTCAGATGTGTACTGCTTATAGTAACTTTCTTCCAAAAAGCATAGGATACAAATAAGGAGAAGAAAAAAGGAACACCATTGTAGAAAACCTGACAGACATGGCCTCATCCAGGCAATCAAAGGCTTCATCAGCAGAAAGGACCTTGTTGGGAGTGTGTGCCCAGGACACAGTGTGATAAGGATAGTACCTTGCCTCTGTGGTCTTCATCCCAATCATCAATAAACCTTAACAGGAGAACACATCAGACTATCGCAAACTGAAGGATGTGTTACAAAGTACCCAACCTGTGCTCCTCAAATTGTCAAGATCATAAATAACAAGAAAAATCAGAGAAACTGTAACAGCAAGGAGTATCCAGCAGACATGGTGAATCAATGTAATATGGTGTCTTGGATGGAATCCTAGTGCTTAAGAAGAACAAACCAAGAAAATCTTAATAAAGTAGGGTCTTTGCTGTAATATATCTTTTTTGGAGGGAGTGGGGGTTTGAACTCAGGGCAAAATAAGCAATTTACCACTTATGGCACACCTCCAGTCCATTTTACTCTGGCTATTTTGGAGATAGGTTCTCAGGAACTATCTGCCCTCAGTGACCTCAAACCATGATCCTCCTGATTTCAGCCTCCCAAGTAGCTATATTACAGGAGTTAGCCACCACTGCCTAGCAATATATCTTAATAGAAATATGTCTATACTGTTTCTTAATTTTAGGAAAAATGTACCAAGGTAATTCAAGATATTAATAACTAAGGAACTTGGTTTTAGGCTACATGGGATGTTTCTGTACTTCGTGTTCCACTTTCTTATAAAGCTAAAAGAATTCTTCAGTTCAAAGGTTGTTTTTGAAAATGCATGCATTGCTCTTGGACATATGTCACAAATGACTTCAAAGAAGGTCTGATGATTTAGAAAAGCAGGTTATTTCCCATGCAGAAACTTGAAGAATTAAAGTGATAGTACCTTGACTTTTCTTTGTGGTGACAGGAAAGCCAGAACAAGTGGCAGCATTTCTGAATGAATTTTAGGGATGAGCCCAAGTGGACCTGAGGAACTCCATCCTTTGACTTATTTCTGTTTACATATATATCTAGACAAGGAGACCAATTTTATTTTTGTTCTTCTAATAAAACAGAAGTTTGAAATTTTTTCTAAGGCAATGTTTCAAAACAATTTCTCCATCTTGCATACGTAATTCCCTCCCCACCATCTGTCATATGTTTCCCTAAAGAAACACTTCAGAAAATTTTAGATGATTAAAAATGTTTTCTATTTATTGCCCTGCCTGTGGGACTGGATTGTTCCCCTCTTATCCACAATTTTGCTTTCTATATTTAGTTACTTGTGGCTAATCTTTGTCTGAAAATATTAAATAGAAAATTTCAGAAATGAACAATTTAAAAGTTTTAAATTGTGTACCATTCTGACTATGGGAAGAAAATCTTGTACCATCCCCCTCTGTCCTGCCAGAACATGAGTCATCCCTTTGCCCAGTGTATCCATCTGTAAAAACACCTCTTCCCCACTAGTTGCTTAGTAACTAGTTTAGCTTTGAGATTGAATGTGAAAGTTTGCCTGCGTGTGTGTGTTCATGGAGTTCTTATTTTACATAGTAATGGCCCCAAAGCACGTGCGTAGTGATGCCGGGAATGTAGACATTTAGAGAAGTGGTAAAATGCTTACTTTAAGTTGGAAGGTGAAAGTTCTTAACTTAATAAGAAAAGAAAAAAATATCCTATGTTGAGGTTGCTAAAATCTATAATAATAACAACCCTCCACTCATAAATTGTGAAGAAGAAAGAAATTTGTGCTCCTTTTGTCGCTACATCTCAAACTACAATTAAAGCTACAGTGCATAAAAGCTTAGTTAAGATATGTGTGTCTGTGTCCTGAACTCCTCTTCTTTAAAGACAAAAATCACCTTGAATTAGGCTCACCTATCAAACCACTGTATTAGTTTAAAGAGTCTACCTCCTAATACTGTCATGTTCTGAGGTATATAAGGTTAGTACAGCAACATACAAATTTTGTAGGGACACAATTCAGCCTTAAGAATCTAGATGTAGAATTAGATAGGCAATAAAGTACTGTTAAGTGGTTTTCAACTCAGACATGATGCTTTCCAGTGGCATAGAAGATTAAACAGGGATCAGAAAGTCTTATGTGCTACTGCTGTATAATAAAAGGCAGTAAATAACCAGGAACTGAAATAGTGAGGTAGGGTAAAGGTGAGATATATTTTAATAGCTGAATAATTATAACTTGATAATTCATTAGATGTAGTTGGAATTTAAGAGAGATAGCCATGAAAATATTATTAAGGGTAACATTTGCAAGCAAACATGAGGGAAATGAAGGATTGGGGTTTATTAAACATTGAGCTTGTAAAACCTAGTTTTCAACTTTATGGCAATTCTCTAATATTAAGTATCTTTCTTCCTAAGTAATATTTCCTTTGTTTAGTAGCCAGAATTCTGTGATTTAATAGCTCTGCTTGGGCCAGGAAGATTTTTAAGGTAATATTCAGACATATTATGAATATTTCAGTTGAATGGAAATCAACAGCAGCTGCTAGATGATCATCTCACAGATACTTGGTTATTATTTCTTACGGAGTTCACTACCTAGAGGCATATGGAATGATTATCCAAATGCAAAGTGTTGTTTTTGTTATTTCCACTACAGGAAATATGCTTCCCCTAATTATCCACAACTGGTTACATTTTTACACAAAAACAACAGGATGGCTGAGCTCTTCATCCTTCAGCATACTATACAGGGCAACTTGCATCTCCCAGGTATAGACTAGAGCTATATGACAGTGTGTAAAACTGCACTAACAAACACTAAAAGGCTCTTGGTTATCATTTTTGTCCTTTACTCAGTGATTATTTTATTTGTGGTAAGTATGCTTTAAAAACAATCCAGTTAATGCTGGGTGTGGTGGTTCATGTCTATAATCTCTGCCTCTGTACTTCATAGTTTGTGTTGGACAGATGGTGGTTGTTCACTGATACAAACAAGGCACAGAGTCATTCTGTCTTAACTTTTTCACTCAAAAAGGTGAAAACTGTTGTTTTATAAATAGAGTCACTGAGGTCAAGACACAGCCTGAAAGCAAATGTTTTTGAGAACTGTAGAGCATGGCAGGGCCTGATCTCCACACTCATAATTAAGATTAGATTGTCTCTTCTGACCACTTCTCACAGACTTTGTGTGAATTAGAAGATGGACTTTACCTGAAAGCTGCAAAAATTGGTGATTTAGATATGCTTATGATAAACTGATTTAAACTTTTTCTTTAAGAAGAAAAACCAGGACCATTTATTTGAAACAAATATGAAGTCTCACCTTTCAATTCTCTTTCTCATTAGTTGCTTCCCAAATACAATATTAAAGCTGTGACTGACATTTTTCTCATAATGAATCCTTTTGGGTCATTGCACAGCCTTTGTTAAGTAAAAATAGGGAGGAAGACATCTTGAACATTAAAATCTTTTTAATCAGTGTATCCCTCCTAGGTGACTGTTCTCTTCTGTTCCATTGTCAAACATGAATCAGTCAAAATAATTCTTCATTATTCTAAAGTGTAATATTACTTATGAAAAGAATTTGGCTCATGGTTGTGTATGTGTTGTACATATAACTCAAGTTTAGGTTCATGACTTTGGTCTATGTTCTAAAGAAAAGTGAGTATCACAAAAATAACATCCTTACTTACCACCCTGAAATGGGGCAGGAGTAAGTATTAAGTGCCATTTTGTACTTTTCCCTGTATTGTTCTAATATACCCTAATTCATAAATCATTGAATTGCTCTTCAAAGAGGAGAGAGAGAAAGAGAGAGAGAGGGAAAGAGACAGAGAGAGAGGGGGAGAGAGAGAGAGAGAGAGAGAGAGAGAGAGAGAGAGAGAGAGAGCCAAAAATAAAGATATAAAGAAAGAAAGATGAACAATTTTAAACAAGCAATGAAATTTCAAACTTAAGTTACTAGAGACAGATGTCAAACTAAACCTGAAGTAAGCAGCAAGCAAGAAATAAGGATTTACCACAGAAAGTAAGGAAATAAGAAATAAAAAGTTAAACAATATAACCAAAAGCTGCTTCTTTGAAAAATACCAACAATAAGTGACAAAATTTTAGCTAATGTGTCCAAGAAAAGAGATATTTAAATGACTAAATCAAAAATGAATAGAACATTGCACATCATGAAAAAGGTACTGAAAGTCAAAGACGAAATGTAAAACTTCATTGAAAGAACAAAAATCAATCTGATAAACCAACATCTGTGTGCTCATATATCTAAGCCTAGAACATGTTATTTGTTAGCAAAAGCACAAAAAATGATTAATGGGTGTATTTAGTAAATACATGACAGCAGGGTGACTGACAACACATGTGACAAATGACAAGACTCATACAGGGTCATCAGATATAATAAACTTTTAAAATATGTGCTTTTTTCCTCCTCGAAAATTCAACCCACATATATAAAGTATTGCAATTATAGTTTTCAGATCTGTGACATATATATTTTTACTTTACATTAAAAAAGGATAAAATCCACCAACTTAGGAAAGTTTTTATACTACATCTTACTGAGTTAAGTTAGAATAAATTTGAAACAGACTTTGATAAGTTAAGATTAAGTATACAGCAAGACTTAGAGTCAACAGAAATAAAATGATTGGAAAAGAACTGTTAAAAGTATTAGCAGAATTAGTGGGGCATGGTGGCACATACCTGTAATCCCAGCATGCAAGAGATTCCCATGTTAGAGGGCAGCCTGTGTTACATAGTGAGACTGTCTTAAATATTTTTAGAATTTTTAAAAATTGGATGAATTAAAATATTACAATAGAAAAATATTAACTTAACACCATAGAAAATACAAAGGAGGAACCAAAAGCTTGTATATATGAAAAGAAGCAATAACAACAACAAAAACAGATATAACTCCAACTTATCAATAGTAAGATGAAATATTAAGGAGATAATCAGTTCTAAGGCACATACTGGCAAAACCAGATAGAAAAGAACAAAAAATTATGTTACTTATAATCATCAGAAAATGTAGTCAAATAGCTATTGAAAAATCTAAGAATAAGAGATATTAAAAACTTAAAAAAGAGAAGTTTAAAATGCCTTATTAAAATAATTTAAAATTTATTTAAGTGCAGTCATGTAATGTTTGCACTGATGAGAAGGCTTCAATTACAAAGATGTTTTCAAAGGGATGCAATTTCTTTTTAAAGACCCCCAAATCTTTTTTTTTTATTGGAACTGGGGTTGAACTCAGGGCCTAGGTTGCTTAGGCAGGCACTCTACTACTTGAGACACACCTCCAGCCCTGTCACAATCTTGTTATGAAAATTGGCATTAGGTCTGAAATTCACACAGAAACAAAGAAGATAAAAACATTTTCTAAATGATGCACAAAAATATTCACAAATGGGTGGATTTATAATGCTAGATGTCGACATCTAGAGTTCTAATAGTACTTAATTAAATGATAACAGTAATTTAGAGAAGACAGTGGGATAACTGATAAAGAGTAGACGGTTATTAAGACAGCAGGGTGACAGAATAGACAAATTGGGAAAGAGAAAAAGGCAGAGTTCAGGGATATATATATATATATATATATCCACTTGATTTATAGTAAATATAACTTTTTAGTACTGTGGGAAAACAAATATAAGTTCCATTTAATAAAGGACACTCAATTAATTGGCTTTCAATTATAGAAAATACATCTTTATTTCATCACTCACCATACACAAAAGCCTGCTAGAGATGGGTTTTTTTGCTGTAAATGAAAAATCATTTGCTTTATAAGAAACTTATTATCTTCATAATTTTCATAGAACTTATTTTTATGACTATTTCTGTTCTCAGAATAAAGTTGAAAAGCATTGCCACAGCACTTCAAGTTTGCTTTGAATAGATATTTAACTATGCAAGGACCATAATTTTATGTTCAATGATTTTTTTCAATTATTAAATAATATGTAATTTTTGGATTGCCATGTTGACTTACTCATTGATAACATTTATGATATTAGAAGTTGACTTCCTTATTGGTAATATTGTATTAGAATTTTATTCCTGAGGAGAAAATTTCCCACTTCCCTAATGTTTTATACATGGAATTTAATGTATTTTCTAATGAGACAAAGGGGTATCATTATGACATTCCTGTATGTACATGCAATGTACTTTGATGATTTTCATGACTTCTATTACCCTTTCTTATGTCACCTCCTCCTTCCACATCCCTAATAGTCACTCTTTTACTTTCATGTCATCCCAAGCCTCCCTCCCCAGATTCCACATATAAGAGCAAACTTGCAATTCTTGCCTTTGTGAGTCTGGGTTATTCCACTTAACATGATGATATTCAGTTCCCTCCATTTTCCTGTAAATGTAATAATTTCATTTTTCTTTGTGGCTGAATAAAACTGTATTGTGTATATAAACCACATTTTTATCTATTCATAGGTACCTAAGCAGATTCCATGACTTGGCTGTTGTGAATAGTGCTGCAATAAGTACAGGTATGCGGGTATCTCTATTGTACAATGACTTTGATTATTTTGGAAATATAATCAGAAGTGGTATAGGTAAATCAGATGGAAGTTCTATTTTTAGCTTTTTGAGGAAACTCCATAATAAATTCCATAGTGATTGGACTAATTTGAAATCACAGTGTTTAAAGAATCCTTTTCCCCTGCACCCTTGCTAGCATCTGTTGGTGTTTATTTTCTTGATGACAGCCATTCTGATTGGGGTGAGATGAAACCTCAATGTTGTTTTGCTTTCCATTTCCTTGATGGTTAAAGATGTTGAACATTTTCATGCATTTACTGGCATTTGTACGTCTTTTGAAAAGTGTTCAGTTAGTTTGCCCACTTATTGATTGAATTATTTGCTCTTTTGGTGTTTAGTTTTTGAATTATCTGTATATTCTGGATATGAATCTCCTGTCAGATAAATATCTGACAAAGATTTTCTCCCATTCTATAAGCTACCTCTTCACTCTAGTAACTGTTTCCTTTGGTGTGCAAAAGCTTCTTAATTTGATGCAATCCCATTTGTCAATACTTGCTCTTAATTTCTTGAGATGTTGGAGTCATATTCAAAAAGTCACTCTCTATTCCTTGATCTTGAAGTGTTTCCTCTATGTTTTCTTCCACCAGTTTCGAAGTTTTAAGTCTTCCGTTAAGGTCCTTGGTGAAGGATGAGAGATAGTGACCCAATTTCAGTCTTCCACAGGTGAATATCCAGTTTTTCTGGTGAAACAGTCTATGTTTTCTCCAATGTATGTTTTTGGTTCATTTGCCAAGGATCATATGGCTAAAGCTGGGTGAGTTTCTTTCTTCTTTTTTTTTTCTTTTTTATTTGTGGGGTGGTGCTACTGGGCTTTGAAACCAGGGCCCCATCCTTTCTAGGCAGTCACTACACATTTGATCCATGTCTCAAAGTCCTTTTTTCTTTAGTTATTTTTCAGATAGGGCTTCACGTTTTAGCCTGGGGCTAGTCTTGGACAACAATCCTCCTCCTGTGTGGCTGAGGTCACTGGTGCATGCTACCATAACAGGCTTTTTTGGTTGAGATGCAGTCTTACTAACTTTTTGCCCAGATTGACCTCAAACTGCAATCCTCCTGATGTCTGTTCAGATAACAGATGTAAGATATTATGCTCAGCTCCATAAGGGTTTATTTCTGAGTCTTATATTCCACTGGACTATATGTCTGTTTTATGCTAGTACCCTGCTTTTTGTTACTATAGCTCTGTAGTATGGTTTGAAGTCAAACAATATGATATACACTTTTTGTACAGGATTGCTTTGGGTTTTTTTGAGGCCTGTTATTCATCCATATGAATTTTAGGATTTTGTTTTGTATTTTTTGTGAAGAATATCATTGAACTTTTGATAGGGATTACATCAAATAAGAATATTACTTTTTCAATATGGTTATTTTCACAATACTAGTTTTCATAGTTCATAAACATGGAAGTTCTGTCTACCAGTGTTTTCCAAAATTTGTTTATTCTGTGTTTTATAGCTTTCACTGTAGAGATCCTTATAGAATTCAGCAGGGAATCTGCCTGGTCCCGGACTCTTCTTTCATAGGAGATTCTATTATCATTTCATTCTTACTGCTCTTTTTAGACCCATTTTTCTATATTCTCTTGGTAGGTCATATGTTTCTAGAAATTTGTCCATTTCCTCTACATTTTCCTTTTTTTTTTTTTCAAATATGCTTTTTCCAAATACATGATTCTATGAATCTCAACAGTATCTCATAATGTCCCATTTTGTCTTTAATTTTATTAAACTGATCTTCTCTTTCTTTTCATTAGTTGGCTAAAGGTTTGTCAATCTTGTTTAGTTTTTTCAAAATACCAAGTCTTTTATTGATGATTTGTAGTGTTCTTTGGGTTTCCATACCACTAATTACTGCTCTGATATTTATGATTTCTTTCCTTCTACTTATTTTGGTTTTGATTTATTCTTCATTTTCTAAGACCTTGAGGTGCATCATTAGGTAATTTACTTGAGATTTCTGCTGTTTTCTTAGCCCTGCCTTTTTTGGGGGGAGGGGCTAATGGAGTGGCTAACATGGTAGGTTGCCTGTCTATCAAACACAAGGCTCTGAGTACAAATCCCAATATCACCAAAAATGGAAAAAAAGGAGAATTGTGTTTGCTTTATCCTACAGATTGTATTAAGTGATATTTTCAGTTTTGTTTAATTCTATGAGTTTTAAAATTTTCTTCCTGATTTCTTCAGTGACTCAATGATAATTCAAATAAAAGTGTCATTCAATCTCCATGTGTTTGTGTGTTTTCTGTAGTTTCACTTGCTGTGGATTTCTAGTTCTAGTCCATTATGATCTGACAAGGTAAAAATTATTGTTGCCTTTTTCTTGTATTTGTTATGGCCTAAGATGTACTCTGTTGTGCAGAAAGTTTGAAATTGTTTAGACTCAGCCTTTGAAATATGTCATAGAAAATCGTCCCAAATTTTAGGGTTTCTGTTGAAATGACTGATATAATTTTAAAGAGTTTTCCTTTGTAAGTAAGCTGTCATTTTTCTCTGCCAGCCTTTAGTATTTTCATTTTATTATGATATCTTGGCCTTTCAATTATAATGTTACATGAGAAAGGCTTTTATGTCTATGGCCTTTTACTTTTTTAAATTGTTTATACAAGTATTCATATGTATATACATTGCAAGGGCCATCTCTCCCCCTTGCCTCCCAACTCCCACCCCCATTCCCCTTCTCCCCTTTTGCTTCCAGGTCCTCTTCTCCAATTTTGTTGAAGAGAAAACATAAGAGATAAAAAGAAAGACATACCATTTTTGCTAGTTGAGATAAGGATAGCTATACAGAGAGAATTCTAGCATTGCTTCCATGCACAAGTGTATTACAACCTGAATTGATTCATCTCTACCAGACCTCTTTACTACTTCTTGGTCATCTTCCCAAAGAGGCCTCTGCCAGTTTAAGATTACTTTATTCACTCATCTAAGTGGACACATCACACTTTAAAGTTTTAGGTTTCCTTCCCTTTCCCTGTTCCTCCTGTATGTGTTTTCCCCTTAGTGTGTAACCCATGTCCAATAATATTACTGCATGTATTTTAGATCTCTTATCCACATATGATGGAGAACATACAGTTTTTTGACTTGTGAGCCTGGCTAACTTCACTCAAGATTACGTTCTCCAGTTCCATCCATTTATTTGCAAATGACAAAATTTCATCCTTCTTTGTGGCTGACTAAAATTCCTTTGTGTATAAATACCACATTTTCTTAATTAATTTGTCAGTAGTGGGGCATCGTGGCTGTTTCCATAACTTGGCTATTGCAAATAAAGCTCCAATAAACATGGTTGTACAAGTACCTTTGGAATAAACCGAGTCTCATTCCTTTGGGTATATCCCTAGAAGTTATATTGCTGGATCATATGGCAGATCTATGTTTAGTGTTTTTAAGGAGCATCCATATTGTTTTCCAAAGTGGTTGTACTATCTCACATTCCCACCAGGAGTTTATAAGGGTTCCTTTTCCCCCCACATCCTTGCCAACATTTGGTGGTGTTGGTGTTTTTGATGATAGTTATTCTAACAGGATGAAGTGGAATCTTAGTGTGGTTTTGATATGCATTTCCTTTATGGCCAGAGATGGTGAACATTTTTTCATGTGATTTTTGTCATTTGAATTTCTTCCTTTGAAAAAGTTCTGTTTAGTTCAGTTTTCCACTTCTTCTATAGGTTCATTGATTTTAGGGGAGTTTAGTTTTTTGAGCTCCCTGTATATTCTGGTTATCAGTTCTTTGTCTGATGTAGAGCCAGTGAATATTTTCTCCCATTCTGTGGATGGTCTCTTCAGTTTAGAGATTATTTCTTTTGATGTGCAGAAGCTTTTTGTGATTTTATTTAATCCCACTTGTCTGTCCTTTCTCTTACTTGCTGAGCTGATGGAATTCTACTAAAGAATTCTTTGACTATACCTATTGTTTTCAGAGTACTCCCTGCTCTTTCCTGTACTAACTTCAGAGTTTTGGTTCTGATATTAAGGTCCTTAATTCACTTTGAGTTGATTACTAGTACAGGGTGATGAGCATAGATCTACTGTCAGTTTTCTGCAGGCAGATAACCTGAACTTTTTCCAGAAACATTTGTTGAAGAGGCTGACCTTTCTCAGTCATATATTTTTAGCACCTTTGTCAAACATAAGGTGGGCATAGTTGTGTGGATTCATATCCGGGTCCTCTATTGTGTTCCACTGGTCTTCATGTCTGTTTTTGTTCCAGTACCATGCTGCTTTTATTGCTATTGCTTTGTAATATAGTTTGAAGTCAGGTATAGTGATACCTCCAGCATTGTTGTTTTTCCTGAGTATTGCCTTGCTATTTGCTGTCACTTGTGTTTCTAAGTGAATTTTAGGGTAGATTTTTCAGTCTCTGATGAATGTCATTGAGATTTTGATGGGAATTGCTTTAAACATGTAGATTGCTTTTGGTAGTATAGCCATTTTTGCTATGTTGATTTTACCAAACCATGAGCATGGGAGATCTCTCTACCTTCTGTAGTCTTCCTCAATCTCTTTCTTCAGGGGTTTGTAGTTCTCTTTAGACAGGTCATTCATTCACATCATTTGTTAGGTTTACACTGAGGTATTTGATTTTTTTTGAGGCTACTGTAAATGGAATTGTTTTCATATATTTTTTTCTCAGTTTGTTCATTATTAGCATATAGAAAGGTAATGATTGTTGTAAGTTGATTTTATATCCTGCCACTTCACTGTAGCTGTTGATGGTGTCTAGGAGTTTTTGTGTAGAGTTTTTTGAGTCTTTAAGGTATAGGCTCATATCATCTGCAAACAGGGATATTTTGACATTTTCTTTCCCTATTTTTTTCCTTTTATTTTTTCTTCTTGCCTAATTTCTCTGGCTAGAAATTCCAGTACTATGTTGAATAGGAGTAGGGATAGTGGGCACCCTTGTTTGTTCCTGTTTTAAGGGAAAATGATTTCAGTTTTTCACCATTAAGTATGATGTTGGCTATAGGTTTGTCATTTATAGCCTTTACAATGTTGAGGTACATTCCTTCTATTCCTAGTTTTCTTAGCACTTTTATCATGAAATGGTGTTGGATCTTGTCGAAGGCTTTTTCTGCATCTATTGAGAAGATCAAATGGTTTTTGTCTTTGCTTCTATTAATGTGCTGTATTACATTTATAGATTTGTGTATGTTGGACCATCCCTGCATTCCTGGGATGAAGCTGACTTCTTTGTGGTGAATGATCTTTCTGATGTGTTGTTGAATTCGGTTTCCATTATCTTATTGAGGATTTTTGCACTGATGTTCATTAAGGAGATTGGACTATAGCTCTCCTTTTTGGAAGTGTCTTTGCCTGGTTTTGGGATGAGTGTAATACTGGCTTCATAAAGTTAGTTAGGCAGTTTTCCTTCCCTTTCTATTTCATGGAACAGTTTAAGGAGGGTTGATATTAGTTCTTCTTTAAAGGTCTGATAGAATTCAGAGAATTTATCCAGTCCTGGACTTTTCTTTTTTAGGAGAAAAATTGCTGCTGCAATTTCATGTTATGTTACAGATCTATTCAGGTGATTAATGTCCTCTTGGTTCAACTTTGGATGATCATAAGTATCTAGAAATCTGTCTATTTCTTCAAGATTTTCAAATTTGTTAGAATATAGATTCTCAAGTAGTCTCTGATGATTTTCTGGATTTCTGTGGTGTTTCTTTTTATGTCCCATTTTTCATTTCTGATTTTACTGATTTAGGTTTTTTCTCTCCTCATTTTAATCAGGTTTTCCAGGGTTCTGTTAATCTTGTTTATTTTTTCAAAGAACAAACTTTTTGTTTCATTAATACTTTGTATTTTTTTTCTGTTTCTGTTTCATTGATTTCAGCTCATATTTATTATTTCTCTCCTTCTGTTTATTTTAGATTTCCTTGTTCTTGTTTTTCTAGGAGTTTGAGATGTACCATTAGCTCATTGATTTGAGATCATTCTGTCCTTCTGATATATCCATTCATGGCTATATACTTTCAGGACTGCCTTTGCTGTATTCCATATGTTCTGGTAGGTTGTGTTTTCATTTTCATTTTCTTTTAATTTCCTCTTTCATTTCATCAATGACCCATTGATTATTATTCAATGTGTTTTTCAGTTTCTAGCTGTTTGCATGTTTTTTGTCTTTATTTTTGTTATTGTGTTCTACTTTTAATGCATTGTGATCAGATAGAATGTATGGGATTATTTCTATTTTCTTAAGTTTGCTGAGGCTTGCTTTGTGCCCTGAGATATGATCAATTTTAGACAAGATTCCATGGGCAGCTGAGAAGAACGTATATTGTGCAGAAGTCAGATGAAATATTCTGTAGACATCGGCTAGGTCCATTTGATCTTTGGTATGATTTAGATCTAGGAATTCTTCCTTTATTTTTTGTTTGGATGACATATCTATTGGCAATAGGTGGGTATTAAAGTCTTCTACTACCATTCTGTTGGAGTTCAGAGTATGTTCAATGAAACTGGGTGCATTGACGTTGGGTGCATATAGGTTGATAATTGTCATTTCCTTTTGGTGTATTTCCCCTTTTATTAGTATGGGATGTCCTTCTTTATCTTGCTTGATCAAAGTAGGTTTGAAGTCTACTTTGTCCAAGAGAAGTATTACTACTCCTGCCTGCTTTCGGGGACCACTGGCTCGATAAATCTTCTTCCAGCCTTTCACCCCAAGCCAGTGCTTATTTCTGTTGATGAGATGGGTCTCCTGTAAGCAACAAATTGTTGGATCTTCCTTTTTAATCCAGCTTGTCAAACAGTGTCTTTTGATGGGGAAATTAAGTCAATTAAAATTCAGTGTTAGTATTGATATGTATGTGGTGATTCCTGTCATTTAGTTGCCTTAGTTGTATAAGGGTTTGATTGTATGTAGCTAAATCGATGTTATATTCTATTTCTTGCCTTTTTTCTCCTGTTGTTTTGTACTGCCAGCCCTTTCATGGTTTTGTTTGCTTTCACTTTCTATATGCAGAATTCCTTGAAGAATCTTTTGTATTGGTGACTTGTTGGTCATATTGTTTTAGTTTCTGCTTATCATGGAAGACTTTTATTGCTCCATCTATTTTGAATGATAGTTTGCTGGGTAGAGTATCCTATGGTTGAAGTTATTTTCATTCAGTACCTGGATGACCTCACTCTATGCTCTTCTTGCTTTTATGGTTTCCATTGAGAAATCTACTGTGTCTTTGATGGGTTTACCTTTGTATGTTATTTTTTGTCTCTTAAAGCTTTCAATATTCTTTCTCTATTCTCTGTGCTTATTGTTTTAATTATAATGTGTTGTGGTGTATTTCTATTTTGTTCAAATCTGTTTGGTGTCCTGGAGGCTTCCTGTACCTGAATGTGCATAGTTTTCTCTAGATTTGGGAAATTTTCTGTTATTATATTGTTGAATATATTATGAATTCTTTTTGCTCGCACCTCTTCTTATTCTTCAATGCCAATGATTCTATGGTTTGGTCTTTTGATGGAGTTGGTGAGTTCTTGCATATTCATTTCATAGGTCTTGAGTTTTCTGACTAGTGCTTCTTCAATTTTTCATTTAATTACCATTTCATCTTCAAGTACTGAGATTGTGTCTTCTGCTTGTTCTAGTCTGCTAAATTGGCCTTCCATTTTGTTTTGTATTTGTTTCATTCTTTTTTCTGAAGTTTTCCATATCATAGATCACTTCCTCTTTACTCTTGTCAATTTTCTTATTTAGTTCATTTATCTATTTATGGTGTTCTTTGTTTCACTTTGGTGTTTATATAGGGTTTCTATTGTTTCTTTTATTTTTTCTTATGCTTTCTCATATTCTTTATTTTTGTCTCTTGGAATTTCATTATCATCTTCTGTACATTTCAGTTGACCATGTCTAGCATCATCTCTATGAAATTCTTATTGATTACTTGTAGGATTTCTTCTTTCATGGTGTTCTTGTGGGCTTCAGTGGGTTATTTGGTATAGTTTATCTTTGTTTTGTTGGAGTCTGAATCTGGGCACTAATTTTCTTCACTTCCCTCTTGTCCCTGTACTAATTTGTTATTGGGGGGAAAATGGTTTCCATCCTTTTTCCGTCTTCCCATCATTCAACTTGGTGCTGTTACTGTCCCTGGACTGTGTGTAATTTAGTGTTAGCTAGCTTACAATAGTAAAAGTAATGATATCTAGAAAGGAAGAGTAAGAGGAAAAAGAAAGAAAAAAAGAGAGAACCAAAACATTAACAGGGAGAGATGATGTAGTAATCAACAGTGAACTAAACAAGCATTTAGAGAGAAAGAGAAAAAATAAAAGAGAATAGAGAAAAAGAAAAAGAAAAAATAATTGCAGGTACAGGTGCAATGAAATTTCAGTCAGTGTCTCTGGTGTTACACCTTCAGCATCCAGTCCTGGTGTTTATATTTGAGTAGTAGCTCTGTCATTGTCTCACCAAAGGAAAAAAAAAATAATAATAAAATAATAATAATAGTGAAAAAAGAAAAAATGATGAAAAAAAATAGAAAAGATATAAAAACTATAAAAAAAATTAAAATTTCAGGTCCAGAAACAATGACGTTTCAGTCTTAGTAGTTCTGGTTTTGCTCCTTCAGCATCCAGTCCTGGTGTTGGTATTTAAGCAGTAGCACTGTCGTTGTCTCACCAGGCGGTTGGGTCAGGAAGCAGCTTTGTGAACCACTATCTGCCCTGTTTCAGGCTGTGGCTCACTTGCTGCCTACTGCCAGCGGGCTGCTGTTGCAGGCTTTGTTTATTTAAAGTTTGCACGGGGGCCTGCCCCTTCCTTCTTCTCTGGTGAAGAGTCCTGCAGGCAGACTACTTTTGCAGGCTTAATTTATTTAATGTTCAAGCAGAAGACTGCCCCTCCCCCTTCTCCAGTGTGCTCAAGGCACCCTGCCCTCTTTGCTATGTGTCCTTTTCAGTTCCTTGTTTATTATTCTGTTTTTTTTTCTTTCACAGGTGGGGGTCAAACTATCTGGGGACTATGCTGGTTTATCCCAGTGGTGCCTCTGTGGGTACCGAATGCTGTTTATTTGTTCACCTGTTGGTCTCTGTCTCCCAGGAAGGTTAGAAGCCAGCATATGGTGTCACAGGAGCCCTCCTGGTTTCTCAGTATAACATGGTGTGGAGAAGCTTTGTGTGGGCTGGGGTTTTAGGGTGTCAGAGTTTTGCTTCTTCTTGGTGTTTTTTCTGCCAAGTGTGGCTTCAGCATCTCAGCAACATTTTTGCTTTATGGAGCTCACACTACCTGTGTCCTCCCTCTAGTCCCACGTTGCTGTAAGTTGATTTTGTATCCTACTACATTGCTGAAGCTGTTTATGGTGTCAAAGTGTTTTAGGGTAGACTTTTTAGGGTCTTTGAGGTATAGCATCATGTCCTCTGCAAATAGGGATACTTTGACAATGTCTTTACCTATTTGTATTCCTTTTATTACTTCTTCTTGTCTTATGGTTCTGGAGAGGAATTCCAGGATGATGTTGAATAGCAGTATGGAGAGTGGGCACCCTTGTCTCATAACTGATTTTTGAGAAAATCATTGCAGTTTTTCTCCATTAAGTATGATGTAAGCTATAGGTTTGTCATATACAGCCTTTATAATGTTGTGGTACATTCCTTCTAGTCCTGGTTTTCTTAAAGATTTTATCATGAAGTGGTGTTGAATCTTATCAAAGGCCTTTTCTGCATCTATTGAGATGATCAAGTGGTTTTTTTCTTTCCTTCTATTAATGTGCTATATAACATTTATAGATTTGTGTATGTTGAACCACCCCTACATCCCTGGGATGAAGCTGACTTCATGGTACAAGATCTTTCTGATATGTTGTTGGGTCCTGTTTAGCATTATTTTATTGAGGATTTTTGCATTGATGTTCATTAAGGAGATTGGCCTACAGATCTCCTTTTTGGATGTGTCTTGTCCCATTTGGGGATAAGTCTAATACTGGTTTCATAGAATGAGTTAGGCAGTGTTCCTCCCCTATCCATTTTGTGGAAAAATTTAAGGAGGGTTGGTATTAGTTCTTCTTTAAAGGTCTGATGCAGTTCAGCAGAGAATCCATCCGGTCCTGGACTTTTCTTTTTTAGGGCACTCTATATTGCTGCTTCAATTTCATTTCATATTATAGACCTCTTTAGATTGTTACAATCCTCTTGGATCAGTTTTGGATGATTATAAGTATCTAGAAATTTGTCCGTTTCTTCAACATTTTCAAATTTCTTGGAATATATTTTCTCAAAGTAGTCTCTAATGAGTCCCTGAATTTCCTTGGTGTTTGTTGTTATCTCCCCTCTTTCATTTCTGATTTTATGGATTTGGGTCTTTTCCCTCCTCATTTTAGTCGGATTTGCCAGCGTCTTTCCAGCTAGTTTATTTTTTCAAAGAACCAACTTTTCGTTTTGATGATTCTTTGTATTTTTTTTTTTTGGGGTTTGTATTTGATTAATTTTGGCCCTTGTTTTTATTATTTCTCTCCTTCTACTTATTTTGGGTTTTGTTTGTTCTTGTTTTTCTAGGAGTTTGAGATGTAGCATTAGGTCATTGAATTGAGATCTTTCTGTCCTTTTAATATATGCATTCATGGCTGCCTTTGCTCTGTCCCATAGGTTCTGGGAGGTCTAATTGTCATTTTAATTTCCTTCCAGAAACCTTTTAATTTCCTCTTTCATTTCATCTTTGACCCACTGATCATTATGCAATGTGTTATTCAGATTCCAATTGTTTGCATATTTTCTGCTGTTGTTTTTGTTGTTGATTTCTACTTTTAATGCATTGTGATCAGATCGAATGTAGGGAGTTATTTGTATTTTTTTATATTTGCTGAGTCTTGCTTTGTTCCCTAACACATGATCAATTTTGGAGAAAGTTCCATGGGCTGCTGAGAAAACGTATATCATGTGGTTGTTGAATGAAATATTCTGTAGACTTCAGTTAGGTCCATTTGATCTATGGTGTGATTTAGTTCTACAACTTCTTTGTATTTGTTTGGATGACCTATCTATTAGAGAGAGGGGAGTATTAAAGTCTCCCACTACCACTCAGTTGTAATCTATATGTGCTTTTAAGTCCTTTAGAATATGTTTGATGAAATTGGTTGCACTGATATTAGGTGCATATAGATTGATAATTATCATTTCCTTCTGGTGTATTTTTCCTTTTATTAGTATGAAGTGTCCTTTATCTTATTTGGTCAGTGTAAGTGTGAAATCTACTTTATCTGATACAAGTATTGCTACTCCTGCCTGTTTTGAGGGGTCATTGGCTTAGTAAATCTTCTTCCAGCTTTCACTGTAAGCCAGTGTTTGTTTCTGTCAATAAGACAGGTGTCCTGTAAACAACAAATTATTGGATCTTCCTTTTTAATCTTGTTTGCCAAACATTGTGTTTTGATGGTGGAGTTGAGTCCATTTAGTCAGTGTTAATAATGATAGGTGTGTGGTGATTCCTGCCATTTAGTTGTTGTTGTTTAAGGGTGGGATTGTGTGCTGGTGAATCAATGCTGCTCTCTGATTCCTTGTCTTCTCTTGTGATTTGGTATTTCCCATCCTCTCATGGTTTTGTTTATTTTCATCTTCTGTGTGCAGAATTCCTTGGAGAATTTCTTATAGTGTTGACTTGGTGGTCATACATTGTTTTAGTTTCTGCTTATTGTGGAAGATTTTTATTGCTCCACCTATTTTGAAAGATAGTCTTGCTGGGGAGAATATCCTAGGGTTGAAGTTATTTCCATTCAGTGCCCAAAATACTTAACTACATGCTCTTCCTGCTTTTAAGGTTTCTGTTGAGAAGTCTGCTGTGATTTTGATGGGTTTACCTTTTATGTTATTTGTTTTTTCTCTCTTATAGACTTTAGTATTCTTTCTCTATTCTCTGTGCTTATTATTTTAGTGATAATGTGCTGTGGGGATTTCCTATTTTGGTCAATCTGTTTGGTGTCCTGGAGCTTCCTATACTTGAATTGTCAAAACTTTATCAAGATTTGGGAAATTACCTGTTATTATTTTATTGAATATATTGCAATTCCCTTTTGCTTGGATGTCTTTTCCTTCTTCAATACCCATGATTTTCAGGTTTGGTCTTTTGATGGAGTTGGTGAATTCTTGCATATTCCTTTCACAGCTCTCAAGTTGTTTGACTAACATTTCTTCAGTTTTTTTCTTTAATTTATCTTTTATCTTCAGTTTTATCTTTATCTGAGATTCTATCTTTCATTATTTCTTCTGCTTAGTGGACTTTCACTGTGTTTTGTGTTTCTGTTTGATTCTTTTTTCTGAGGTTTTCCATATCTTTGGTTACCTCCTCTTTAACATTTTTTTATTTTCATCTTTAACTCATTTATCTCTCTTTTTATAGTGTCCTCTGTTTCACTTTGGTGTTTGTTTAGGTCACCTCTGAATTCATTTATTTGTTTCTGTGTCTTCTCATGTTCTTTATTTTTGGTATCTTGAAATTTCTTGAGTGTATCTTATACATTTTGGTTAACCATGTCTAATATTTTCTCAGTGAAATTCTCAGTGATTTCTGCAAGATTTCTTCTTTGATGGTGTTTGTGGGCATTGCTGTATTTCATAGTGTCATTTATCATTGTTTTGTTGGCATCAGGAACTGGATATCCATTTTCTTCATTTCTCTTTGAATCCTGTATTGAATTTTTTTTTGAGGAAAGTGGTTTTCATCCTTTCTTCTTCTTCCCACCACTCCACTTCATGCTGTGCAACTATGTTCTTGATAGGCTAGTTGGTGACTTTAATTGCCTATTTCTTACACTTGATTTAATTTTTGTTTGTGACTGTCTTAGTTGTTACCTAGGTTGGTGTGCTATTTCTATCCCTGGCCTGGAGGTGTAATTTAGCAATAACAAATTCACATGTTCAATGTCCAACCAGCTGATTATATATTATATAGAAGACCTCTTGGTGGTATTATCTATAAACAGTGGGAGTCTGGAGGGGGGGTGTTAATGTTTGTTAGGATATCTATAGAAATTTGGGAAATTGGTTAAGGTGGCACTAAAAGATAAGTGGGAAGTGGGATGGGTGAATGAGGGATGTGATGTGGGAGCTGCTAGATTTTATGGCCTTTGTGTGTGTTTGGGTGTATTCCTGTTGTTGTAGTATATAGGGTGGTTACATCAGGGATTACAAGATGTTGGGGTTGTGTAAAGTTGGTATAGTAGGTTGGTCAGCAGGTGGTAAGTATGTAGGAAGGAAGGGTAATGTGGTGACAGGTTGGGGGAGGATGGGATGGAGAGGTGAAGGCAGGGGGAGAGAGTGGATGAGAAGGAGCTGAAAGAGTAGTTGGGAAGTAGTTGTGTTAAAATAAGTTGTAACACAGGAGAGGGAGGGAGAGTGAAGGGGTGAGAATAAGGATGAGAAGATTGTGATGGTTAAGTTGATAGTACAGAAACAAAGAAAACAGGAATGAAAATAAAAATTAAAAACTCACAATAATATAACAAACAAACAATAAATACAATAAAAAAACACCAGATTCAGGAATTTTAATCTTAGTTTAAGTTCTGGAGTTACTCTTCCAGCATCCAGAACTGCTATTTGCACATAAGCAGGAGCTCTGATGTGGTCTCATCAGGTGACTGGCTTATGAGTAGTGTTTTGTTCTTCTGTGTACCAGTTTAATTGAAATTGTGAGGTGAGGTATGTTTGCCAGATCATGCAGGGTAGTGAGAGCTGTTGTGTTCCCTGGATGACAGTTTGGTCAGTTCTTCCCCACAGTGAGGTGGGGTGGTTTGGTTTTGAATGCTGCCCTCGGGTTCAGGAGATCAGTTCTGTGATACACTACCTGCCCTGCTTTGGGATATGGCTTGTCGCTGTGTTGGTTCACGATATTTTGGCACTGAGTGTTTAGTTCTTTGCCCTGTGCCTTTCTCCAGGACAGGTTCAGGATTCCACCCCTCACCACCCCACTGTCCATGTTTGATTACAGTTTGCTGTCTGGTTTTCAGGTTTTTTTTGGGGGGTATTGGTCTGCCCAAGGGTTGTACTGGTTTATATTCCTGGGGAGTTGGTAGGGGAGTCCTGCATGGTGTGTGGTTCTCCTTTGTTCATTTTGCTAATTGATGCACAGGCAGGTTTGGAGCTGGTGGCAGCAGCAGAGAGAAATGGTGCCAACTTTTCTCAGTGCAGCATAGCACAGGGAGGCTTTCCATGCGTTAGGGATTCAGGGTGTTGCAGAGTTTGATTCTGATTGATGCTCTGTTTCTGCTTGATGCAGGAAGGAGAAGAGGAGAAAAATGAAAAAAAAAAAAAGGAGATACAAATCCTTGTGGGGGAGGAGTTTTTCTCTGTGGCTAGACCTGATTTCCTGGCTTGTACCATGGGTCGCAGCTGTTAGGTGCAATTAAAGGCTGATTTGAAGGTCAGTCTTTGAATTTTTTTCCTGCACCTGATGTGATGGAAGGTATTATTTTGGCTAGAAGTAGTCAGAATTACGCAAGTGATGCTCCAATGTTTTAGAGAAGTTTTTGGAGTCACATTGTTTAGGATTTCTGCCTCTGTACTCTAGTCACCATCTTGTATCTCTCCCCTGTATGGGCTTTTAAATGCTTGAATGTTCATGTCTTTACTTAGATTTGGGGATTTTTTGTTATATTTCATAGAATAAGTTTTCTATGCCTTTAAGTTGTATCTTAGTTCTTTCTTCTTTTTTTTCTTTTTTATTATTGTTTTTCTAGGGATACATTGTGACATTTACAAAATTTCTTACAATATATCAAATATGTCATAGTTGAATTCATCCCTTCTATCATTGTCTTTTATCCCTCCTCCACCCATTCATGGAATAGCTTCAACAGTTCTAATTTTTCCATTTTAAGCTCCTTCTTCTCTGCCATGTATTAATAGGCTCGTGTAATGCTGTTTACCTGTGGAACCTGGGTGACTGAAGCTGGAAGAGATGAGGCGACTACTGAGTCCTGCTCAATAGTCACTTTAATGAAATATACATTGCTTTTTATAAACTCCTTTTACACAAAGTACATTTGGTCAGAAAAAGCATGCCAAGTATTATGTGTCAAGGTTACATTGGCACAGGGAAGCACAGTTAAAATTAACTCTGTTATGTCTCCTTTAAAACAGGAACAGAGAAGCAAGAGAAGTACACAGTCAACCTAACTTTCTTACTTACATCTGAAGGACAAGAAGCCATCTAGGAACCTTGAATACTGTTTTTCTGGATGTCTGGCTTTCTCACAAGGCCAGAAACCAACTCACACACAGTCTGGTCTGAGACTTTTGCCCCAGTTCCTTGGAGCTTTCTCACAAGGCCAGGTACCCACTCACACATGCACAGGCAAGGTCCCATTGCTGGCTCCGACAGGCTTGGTTTCTTGGTCATGTCTGAATTCTTAATAACTGTGGTCATAATTCCTTATTATTTCTTTGTTTCTTTCGGAATGTAATAATACATCAACCTTGCCTTCAATCTCTGGTATTATTTCTTCTGCTTTATCTAGTCTAGTGGCATTAATTTTCACCAATGTTTTTATTTGATTTATTGAGATTTTCAATTTTTTTATTCAATTTCTTGCTGCATTTTATCCATGTCTTGAATTGACCTTTTCCCTTAGTTGATCTGTTTAGTTGAATCATCTTCAAGGTTATTTATCAATTTTAATTTTATCAATTAAAGTTTTGAATTCTTTGTCCAGCACTTTAGCCATTTTATTATCTTTGGATTTGGCTATTGAGTTATGAACTTTTGGAGAAATCTTATTGTTGTTCTTTTTCATATTTCTTGTGTCTACACATTGCAAATCACAAGTCTTCTGGGATGGTTAACTTTGTCACTTTTCATGGGATCTTTTTGGTGGATAGCATTGTTTTGGGTTCATGATTCACAATAACACTGAGAGGAAAATAAACATGTAGCAGTAATGAAAATGACAATTCAAAAACAAATCAGGTATTTAAGTGTAGTAAAAATAAACTGGAAGTAACTACACAGGCCATAATGTTAGAAATAAAAGGAACTAAGATACTTATAGGATAAGCTAGCAATTTAAAAATTGTTAAAGCTAAATATATGTAATAATTAATGAAAAGAAAGGACTCTGGGAAAAGGATAGAGATGATACAAAGTAAGAAAGAAGGAAAAATATGGGATGAATGTGTAAGAAATAATGGTGTGGAAGAACATAATAAAACAAATACAGAGCAAGACAAAAGAACAAGAAAACAAAAGAAAGACAAAATGCCAATCAATATGATTTCCTTCCTGAAGAGATATAAGATAGAAATACTTTGTTTTTCTTCATTAGATTGGTCATTTTGCTCTTTAGTTAATTTGAGTTGTTTTATCCCTGGAGTACAAACAGGTTAGACCTAAAAGGTTGTTTATTGGTTTCACCTTCCCCTGCCTTTCCCCCTGAGGTATGCTTTACTATGACCACTGCTAAACCAAATTCCTTCCAGTGTTTTCCTTACACAGTCCTTGCAGTGCTGCAAGTTGAGCAACTGCCTTCAAACTGCTCCTGCCAGCTCAGAACCCCATATTAGATGCTTCCTCACACAGAGGAGCTTTCCCAGCACCAAGTGGTCCTGTGAATCCTGGCCATGCCAGTGTATGTCCTAGCTCCCACACTCATATTCACACAGGCATGATCTTTCTCCTCTTCCCAGAGGAGGGCTTCTAAATGTATGTCAATATAATGTCCAAATTTCTTGAACAAATTTTTATAAGGAAAATCACAGGAAAAAGTAAGAATTTGTTTATCAGGAGAAAAATCAAGAGAAACTAATGGCAGCTAGAGTGTGCAAATATTGTGGTATATTTATCCAATAAAATAGATGTGCTCAGAACATATAAAGAATTCCTATAAATCAATTTTAATCAAAGAGCCTTACAAGGCTATTATGCCAATCAGCCTGTAGGGAAACTACAAAAGGAATACAAATATTACCAAGGAAATATAATGGAATTCTATGGAATAACAACACTGAAATGGATAGACTAAAAAGGACCAATATCTGTAATATTAGCTATCCTGTTTGCATGTTTTATGCCTAAAGAAAAATAACTGCTAACAAATATTATATATTAGTAAATTTGTTTCAGATTGATGTAGGTTGACCAACTCTAAAACTACTTCATATATAAATATATATATTCTGCAATTAATTTATATTCTACACAGAGTAATAATAATGAAGACCAGGTTTCTTAATGTTGGAGAAAAGAGTAACATATAGGGAAAACAGAAAGATCTGTGCTATCAAATTGGAATTCTCTAGATATATAGGTAGATAGATAGATAAGGAGTAATAATTAAAAAAAACTAGTAACAACGAGCACATTTAATCAGAAAATTAGCTGCTAATTACCATATTTCAGAAAAATAAAACATAGTTCTGGAAGAAATATTTGATTCCATAGAAAGTCTAGGGAGATGCCAGATGAACCTGCAAACTTGGGGATTGCTAAAAACTAAAGAATCCTCAGAAAAATGATGAGACATGTCAAAGTGACATAAGATCCAGCTTGTGTTTCTAAGGATCCAATATGAGCTTGAGCTTATAGAATAAAATAATGAGAGTAAGAAGATTATAATGCATAAAGTAACATAAATGCTCAAGAGAATTCCAGTTTAAAAAAAAAACCACCAATCAACCAACATGGGCAGAGACTATTCAACTTCATAGAATTTGAACAAATAAATGTGGTTGAAATAAGGAAGTATAAAACCAGCATTTAGCAAATGCCTAGAAATAGTTTTTCCAAGGAAGACTTATTAATGAGTGATGAAAACAGTAGACAAAAAGACAAAATTAGAAGCAGAATATTTGAGGATATAGGGCGGGAGCTCAGTGATTGAGCATGTGCTTAGAATGTATGAGGTCCTGTGTTTGGTCCCTACCACAATAAAGACTGAACATAATATTAGTGTAATTTCAAAATATTCACCCATAAAGATACATATTAATTGTAAAAAGAAAAGTAGTAACTTCACCATGGAGAAAGTTTGCAGGCATCATCTTAACAAAGAGGTCACAGTTAAAGGTACCCATCAGCAGGAATAGTAACATTGTGTGCTTTCTCATGCCATGCACTGAAAAAGACATTAGAAATTGTCTACAGACTGGCAGAGTGGCTCAAATCCTAACAGCTCCTGCATAGCAAGTGTAAAGCCCTGAGTTCAAACCCCACTGCTGCCAAATAAATAAATAAATAGAACATTTCTAAAGTTCATTCAAGATAGAATGTTTTAGAACAGCCAAAAAAATAATTAAAGAAAGGTCACTGTTTTCTTCTATTAAGATGAACAAAGTCTGTGCTACATGCCCATCAGAAAGGCTAAGGTGAAGAAGAAGAAAGATAGTAAGTCTATAATATCATGAAAGAAGTGGAATCCTTAACATCTCAAGTGGGAGAGAAACTGATGGAACCATTTGGAAACATTTTGGTAGTGTCTACTAAAATTTCCATCCCCATGTTCAGGAAATCCACTTCTGGGCATATATCCAACACATGTTTACAAGGATGTTTACTCTGGTCTTTGTAACTCTGTTCAGAAGACAAGTCAAATGCTGATCAACAGTAGAGTGCATCAACATGCATGAAAGTCCTAAACATAGTGTTGATCAGAAGAATCCGGAAACTTGTCTTGGGTTAGGGATTGACAGGTAAGAACCACTGATGTGGTTTCTCTCATTATCTGTTGTGCTAAATTTGTAAGATTTATTAAGCTGTCCCTACAACACATACAGACGTCATAGGCATATGTAGTAACAAATGTTATGTAATATCATATGGTATGATAAATGCTATATAATGAAAGTTTTATAAATGCATACATGTATTTTTTATTATGTAGTTTTTTCTGGCACTGGTGACTCAATCTTGTAGTCTTAGATAGGTAAACAGAAATAACTACAGAGGAGTATTTGTCATGACTTAAAAATCTCTTCCTTCTCATACCCTGCTATGCTACCTGAAGATAATACCTGCCTAATGTCAAAAATCACAGAGACGATTGTGTTGTATGTGAAATTTGTATAAATGGAAACACAAACTGTGTATTCTATTGTTCAATATTATGTTTATGACATTCATGAATGTTTTATATAATTATAGTTATGGCTACCTGTAAAGCTATGTTTCACGCTTTTATCTCTCAGTGACCCCTGGAGTATGCAGCACCATCCCACCTTGGGGCTTCTGCTCTGCACATTTCTCTGGGGAAGGCAAGTCCCCAAAATACCTGGCAGACATTCTCACACAGTGCCTCCAGGCATCTGTGAAAAGTTTAGCCTACACATATACTAATAGTCTCCAGTTCCTTCCCCTGCATTTTTCTTCCTACATTCACCATCCATTACCACATGAATTCTGATAACTTAATTTTTATTAGTTTTCTCTCTCTAAGAGTTGGGTATCATTAAAGTATAAATTTTCTCATATTCCTGCTATATGGCTTAGTACTTAGAACCATGCCAGTTGAATATTAAGTAAGTGTTGAATAAACACATCTCAAACTAATGAAATACTGGTTGAATATTGATTCCTCCATACGAATTCTACCAATTTCACTTTCAAGGGTAATATTGAGCTGTGACACAAATAATTCTTAAAATTAATTTAACTATTTCTAAATGTGACTAGGAGAAATGACAATTTTATGTATACCAAATCCAGAATTAGAAATATGTCATTTAAAAAATTTTAAACCTGTCAATAAAGGCTGTGTGGTAGAAGGAGTTTAAGAAGCAACATGTCATGTTAATTACAACACTTGTATCAAGAAAAGATAAAATGTAATAAAATCTTACAGTTTTTGCTTTACTTATGATAAGAACAAGAAATACTATCATTTTTGAGTATTACTTCATCTTGACAATTTATATTACATGAAATAATTACTAATAATATCTGAGAATTCTTATTTGAAGAGATGACAGTTGAAGATATATCACCTTTCTTTCACAGATGAGTCAATTAGGAAAAAATGGAAAGGAAAAAGCCTTGGTCAAACAAAAATTTCTGGTTAAATTTTAAGTAGGACCTAGCTATCCCAACTTCTCTGAATTTCACATCATCCTTAATGACACACATTCATGCTTTCCCTATTGTGGATTTTATCTGCCAATATTTTATGTTCATTTATGAATTTACAGAAATGTTATTTAACCTAATATATTGTTATGATTAATCATTTATTTGTATTTAATCAAGATTTCAAAATCAACTCAAATAGATTTGGTGGTTCATACAACTCCACAAATAAGTATGACTTTAGAAATCATTGATATTTCAAATATTTAAAAATTTATGAATGTCTTTCAATTTATTTTCAAAAGAAAATTTAGTGAAGAAATTTACACATTGAACTTGAGATCTCATCATAGCTACTTCTATTCCTGTCCCAGACTGGTGAGGAGCATTGGAGATTAAGAGAAAAGAGGAAATTTGATCAAGGTCACATAAGCAGAGTCAGCTCAGTGTTTGAATTCTATCCTTGATGATTCAAAAGCTCTCAAGTTTTCATCTTGCTGTGCATTGCATTTGAAGAGACTATGCTCCCAGAAGACAGAACTTCCAAGCGCAACCAAAGGGTAGTAGGAAGACCTGTTACAACCACATTTGGACAACAGGCATTTATCCTACAGAAAGTAAGAAGTGCTCAAAAAAGAAAATGCTGAGATTATGTCAAAGGGACACAGTGGCCATCTGAAAGTTTGTAAGTGATGGAATAATGTAATTGACAAAATAAAGAATACAAGGTCACCACAGTATAAATAAATATCAACATATATGGGCATGAATTATTGAGTAAATAAGTGTATGAGAGAAAAGAGATGAATCTCCTGTATTGGTGAATTGCAAATAAAATGGCAAATGTCCCATTTTCAAACAGGAACAGCAAAAGGCCTCCCTCCCTTAAGTATGGCCTCAGCATAATAAATGTTCTTTAGGCTACAGTAAGGAAGAGGACATTGTGGTAAAACAAAATCCAGTGGGGAAATCAGACAGACATGATATCAGGCATCAAACTTAACATTATCAGTGACAAGTCACATGGAAAGTGTATATAACTATGATATGATACCATGAGAATGGCATTTTACTTCTGTGGTTTTCTTCCCAAACCCCTCACTCATGAACAAAGCATCAGACATATGCGAACTGAGGACTGTCTGTAAAATACTTGACCATTATTCCTCAAAATGGACATTGTTGATTTCAAAAAAAGAAAAAGTCTGGGAAATTGTGACAGTTACAGAGCTTAAGGAGAAAAGATGACTAAATAAAATAAGGCTATCTTGAATGGGATCCTGGAACAGAGAATTATGTTGCTCAAAACACAGTAAAATTTGAATAAAGTATGTTGTTTAATTCCATTCATTTCATATTGAAGAAACTGTGTTTAGGCTTTATAACCATATTTCAGTTTTTAAGTTTAATGGTGTGAACAGGAAATGACTAACAATGAATTTGATATTTGACAGCATGGAAACATTCAGGAAGGCTTGAAAAGAACAGCTTCTAAAGCAGCTGCTTGATAGCCTAAGGTAAAAGTCAGGTACAAAGCATAAGCTTCTTTCCTATATGAATTACTTATAAGTGAAACAGTGCTGGGAAAAAATAAGTAGATGTAAAGAAATATAAGTTAGGAATCAAAACTCAAAGCATAATATTTTAAATAGCTTAATTATTTTAAAATTCTGGTATAAGAAGACTCCATCAGCCAGAATGTGTGTGTGGTGTGTGTGTGTGTGTGTTTAAGACTGCCATCCTCCAAACTGGAGGAGAACATCATCCCCATCCCTGCCTCCCAGACTGCAGGTTTACTAAGGGTGTTCATTTGGAATATCCCTAAGATTACCATTTAACTGTCAATTAAGTGGCATATGGAGATGACAAACTGTTGTTAAAACATTGAATACACTCCTAAAGCAGAGAGTTCTTGCAAACAAATCAGGAATGCTAACCACTTATATATCAGCTTTTCTGATTTTTAAAACTGAAGAGTCTTGCATGGCTTAATGAAGGAGCATATTTCAGTTCAGTATGAAAACTCGGAACAAGCTGACAGAAAATAACAATTACTCCATCACTTAGAGGCAAAAGAATAATTGTTAATCAAAATGTTGCAGTGTGAAAATAACCTCTATGCTTCTAGACAACAAGCAAAAATGGTGCTTTTAGTGTATTATCATTAGCTTAAAGCTTGATGTTTTTGTAGAACAGAGCTGATTTTGTGTTGAGAAAAGGTTTGAGCTGTGGCTTTCTTTTTTCAAGGGCCTTCTGAGACTTACATTTTTGTTGATTACTATATTTTCTTTGCAAGTTAGATTTCCTTCAGGGCAATCTTAAATGCTAACTTAAGTTGAGAACTCAAATAACTTCTAGCATTGTAATTACCTCCTTAGCACAAAGATCAATATTTCATTCCTATTATTGTTCCATTCATTAAAATTCCAACTTGTTTATCAATTACCCTATATTATAAGAAGATTTTAACTTAGAAGCCAATAAAACCATTAAATAAAATTTCTCAAATATGGTGATTTCTCTGTGCCTCAATGTTTAGAATCACCTTAAGCAGTCTTACTTTTCTAAATATTTTGGACTAGACTAGAAATGTTTTCTAACTCCTGAGGTTCTGATATTTTCCTAATGTAATAAATCTCAGTGTCAAGGAAATACCTAATGGTTAAAACAAATAAGATAAGTGTCATATAGAATAAACCAAAACTATATTTGGGCACCCCACCCAAGGCTTTGGACTGAGCGTTATTAGCAGACTCTGTGTTGTATGTGTTTTTAAAACACAACTTGTGAGTGTGGATGCCTGTAGTGTGGATCTCCACACAGCTGGGGGTGGTCTCTGCTTGAGAAAATGTGTTTCTTTCCTTTGGATAAGAACAAAATTCGGTAATATAAATTTTAAGGAGTTTTAAAGAAAGTAAATCTCTTTTCAAGAGACTTCTCTTTCACCTTCCTTACATTTTTCTTGTCCCTTCTTTTGTATCCCTCCAGAAAAACATCATAGAATACAGATGTTATTTCTACTCTTTGCCCTGGGTTTTACTTTTGCCACATCATACGGGCAAGTTAAGAAAGGTGTTATTTGATTTGAGCATAATTTTCATCCTGATTTGTGGGGATTAGATATGTTAAGATCTGTATGCTATAATTTGGAATTTAAATGATCTCCAAAGGCCTCACTCTATTGTGGTGCTAAGTAGAGGAACATGTAGGAAATGGGGTCTGGTTGGAGGTATTGAGGACACATTAGGTGTGCCACTGAAGGGGGTATTAGGACTCCAGTCCCTTCCTCCTACTCTTTGCTTCCTAGCTGCTATGAGGTAAGCAGACCTTCCTCTGCCATCCACTCCTGCCACCATTTATGTTCTCCTTTGACATGAGCCCAAAACAACACTGTCAAGTGATCATGGACTGAAACCACTGAAACAGTGAACTGGAAAAAAATCTTTCATTCTTATAAATTTATTATCTCAAGTATTTTATGAAAAGGTCAGTCTCCACAAAATAATATGTATGACTATTTTGAGATGATTAATTTTATGTTTCAATTTGTCAAGACTATGTTGTTCAGTTGTTTGGCTAAACATCAGCCTAGATGTTGCTGAAAAGGTATATATTTTTTAGCTGTCATTAACATTTTAACTAGTAGTTATCATTTCAGTTACTTTGAGTAAAACAATTTATCCTCCATTATGTAGTCAGGCCTCATCTAATCAACTGAATACCTTAAGAGTAAAGGAAGAAGGAATTCTCATGAAGTATATAAACCCTGCCTGATTTCCCAGTCTGCAGAATTAGTACTCAAAACTATAACATTGACTGCTACCAAAATCCTTAGCCTCCAGACTACTCTACAGTAGTATAAGATCCAGTTACTTAAAATCAACTCTCTCTTTCCTCCTCTCTCTCTCTCCCCATGTGTGTTTGTGTGTGTGTTTATCCTACAGTTCCTGTTTCTATAGACAGTCCTTACTCCAACAGTCTATAAATCATTATTATATCTCAGGAGATAGCATAATTTGTGCAACATATTATAAATACAGAAAATAAGGTAAGAGGTATTTAAAAAAGTGTTTTAAGCAAGCCTGGCTTCATTTCCTTCAAGCATGTTACTTTTTCTTTGTCCTCAGCTTACTTTTTATTAGTTTGCTGCTACATCTGCTTCTCTCAAAGATCATAAAGATTTGCTTAGAAGCTGGATTTGAGGAATAGCGATTTGATTTCTTTCATACTTTCTACACTGCAGAAAAGATATACCAGAAATCTGTCTACACAAAAACAAAGGTAGTAAAACAGTTATAAGGCACCAGGAAAGCTAATCCATCTTCATCACCATATGACAGAAGGTATTTTTTTGCTCTCATTGCTTCACTATGATGTGATGATGAGAATCAGACCCAGCCCAAATCGTATTTGCCAAGCAAATGGAGCATGCAGAGAAACTCATGCACTCAGCTGAGAATTGAGAACCAAGTCAAAATGCCTCAAAAAGAAAACAAGCCTGAAACAACCTTGGGAAGATGGCAAAGAAGGTGTCTTCTCTCCTAAACAACAACACACTTGCAGAATCTAATGTTACTGCTTGGAATTATAGTCTGTTCCAAAGTTTGCAATTTCCAACGAAGACTTCAGTAATGAACTGTGGCTCATTTTGGTCAATTTCAGCTCTAGGTACAGTAGCAGCTGCCCTTCCCCAGGCCTCATCCTCAGGTGAGGCAACCACCCACATGTTTCTGAATTGGCTTACACAAATCATGAGACCCAGGGTGGGCAATAAGTATGCTGTCTTTAAGGTATGAAGGCTCTGTGTTCTGATCACTGACTGATTCTGATCATAAAGGTGCAGGAAAGGAGGAAGGTAGCAGGACTGTACTCCTATCTATGAGACCTTAGGAGAGTCTCCCTCCACATAAGGCTAGATTGACTGTTAACATGTTTCAAGCACCATCATCTATTACTTTCTTTTATTATTTATTTTTGTCCCCACTTCTTTTTTTCATATTTTAGGAATGACACATTAAAGATTAGGCCATTAAAAACAACTGTCTATACAGAAAAAAATTCACTGCCTAGGGAGAAGGCACAAGCTCAAGAAAACCCCAGAAGACCTTAAATTCATAGGTAGGCCAATCTCATGTGTGAAAACAGCTTATGATTCCTAAAAAGATCAGCAAACTCAGAGAATGGAGAATAATCTGATTTCTGGAGCTGCCAGAAATTCATTTACTAAATTTAAATTTAAATTTAAATTTTAAATTTAAATTTAGTAAAAATAAAATTAATAAGCATGAGTGTTAGTATATTTAGACTACTACAGACCGAGTTGAGCAGTAAACATTTATCTTTCATGGTTCCAGATGCCACATGTCCATGATGAATGTGCTGTCGTGGTACAGTGCGTGATGAAGCTCCTTCTTGATCTGTGGAGTAGCAGCACCTTGCCATGTCCTTGTCTGGTAGAAGAGATAAAAGTAGAGTGCTGTACTCCTCCTCCCACAATGGGGACTTCACCCTCATTAGTCCCATTCTCCAGGCCAGCCATCTGCTCCATCTCCAAATCCAATCCTACAGGGTATTAGGATTCCAACATATAAATTATTAGGGAACTCGAACTTTAGATTCATGACAGAAGACAATGAAGGAGAAACATGACCCAGTCAGATGAAAAAGAACTAATGTAAAAATAATTTGTCTTTGAAAGCGACCCAATGACAAGCCATTAAAGGAAGACCTTAAAAGTGGTACCTTAAAATGCCCAAAGAACTAAACAAAGATGTAGAGTCAGTTATGAAAACTATGTATGGACAAAATGAAAATATCAAACAGCAAATGTGGCACACATCTGTAATCCCAGCACTCAGGAGGCTGTGGCAGGCCAGATATGAGTTCAAAGTAGAAAACCTAAGAAGACAACAAAAAAAATTCTGGAGCAGACAACTACAATAACTGAAGTGAAAAATTCACTAGTAGCATCCAAAGGTGAATTTGAGCAGAAAATTACTTGGTTTGACAGATAGAAAAGACAAAGCCTAACAAGTGTGGAAGAGTCAAGTGGCTCTAGGAAAAAATCAAGTAAGATACACACACACATATTTGCTAAAATGTTCATAAATTTAGTGAAAAACAGGAAGCTCAATGACTTACATATAATCAAACTCAAATATATCTACATCAAGACATGTTTTAATGAAATTGTTGAAAGACAAAGACGGAGTTCCAAAAAGAAGAGAGGAGCAACTCATTATATATGAGGGAACCTCAATCAGATTATTAGCAGATTTTTCCTCAGAAATTTTGAGGCAAAAGAAAGTCAGGAGGCAGAGATCAGGACTACAGTTCAAGGCCAACCTGGGCAAATAGTTTGCAAGACCCTATCTCAAAAAACCCTTCACAAAAATAAGATTGGAGGAGTGGCTTAAGGTGAAGGCCCTGAGTTCAAGCCCTAGTATTGCAAAATAATAATAATAATAATAAAAAGCCAATATTTGCAAAGTAGAGAAATAAAAACAAAACCCATCAACCAAGAAGCTTATGTTTGGCAAAACCATCCTTCAGAAATGAAGGAGAAATTAAAATATTCCCAGATGACACCTGTAGGATTTCATCAGGACTAAACCTTCCCTGAAAGAAATGCTCAGAGGATCCGTACAAGTTGAGATGAAGCGTTAGGAAGTGATTCACATGATGTGGAGACCAAGACTCAGTCAGGGTGAGTCCATGCCAGCTGAAAGCTGCTATGATTGATCATTATTCCACTGTTGTTTGCAAATACAAGATTTAAACAATTATAATAGCTGGTATTATTGTTAAATTTGGATTTTTTCTACAGATTTTAGTATTCTAATGCATACTATTGCAATTATTGAATTTATATTTTTGTACATCTCGTGTAAATATTTAATCTTGTGACATCAGTAAGTAAAAGAGTTGGGGATAATATAGGAGCAGAGGTTTTGTACGTAAGTTAAACTGGTAAAAGTACAAATTAATGTGTTATAACCTTAGGATGTTAAATATAATGGCTATAATAGCTACACAGAAAATAACTATAGAATTTATACAAAATAAAATGGGAATGAAATGATAACATTTCACTTAAAAAATTAGACAGAAATTAAATCAGGAATATAAAAAATGAGGTAAGAAAGCATAACACATAAAAAATAGTGAAATGATACACTTTACTATATATTAGTAATTACTTTAAATGTAAATAAACAAAACCCTCCAAATAGAAGATAGAGATTGCAGAATGATTAAAAAAAAAAAACTGGCTGAGAGTAGTGATGTATGCCTCTCAGCTACTTGTGAGGCAGAAATCGGGAAGATCATTGTACTAGACCAGCTCAGACAAAAACTTTGCAAGACTCCATCCCTGTTGGAATGACAAAAACAACCACTGAAAACAATGCAAATATGGATACCCCGATGAATGAGCAAAAGAAAACACCATACAAAACTGCCCAGCCCCAATAGCCTTCCCACCAATGTCCAGCCCCTCCTCCCCCATCTTCCCTTCCAGTCACACTACTTAATGTCCACTCCTCCAAGCTCCTTCTTTCCTGCCACAGAATGCTTAAAAACACCAGCCTGTAAGGAAAACTTGCTCTCATCCCTCTCAGAGTGATACTCTGCCTGCTACTTGTGAAGGTCACAGACCTTCCCCAGAATATTTCTTCTTTTTTCCTTTCCTTATGTGCCTCAGTTGTCCATCATTTTCCTTTCAATCCTAATAAATAAGGAGAGTATAATGGTGCACAACTGTTCATCCAGTTGTGCAGGAGGCATAAGTAGGTAGATCTCTGTTTGAGGCAAGCCCCAGACAAAAACGCAAGACCTTATACAAAACAATAACTACAAGCAAGTTGTAGAGCACTTGCCTAACAAGCAAGAGACCCTGAGTTCAAACCCTTGCATCTCCAAAGACAAAGGAAGGAAGAAAGAGAGGTAGGGAGGGAGGGAGGAAGGAAGGAAGAAGAGAAAAAAGAAATGAAGAAAAGGAGGAAGGAAAAAGGAGGGAAAGAAGGAGGAAGGAGAGAAGGGAGGGAAGCAGAAGGAAGGAGAGAGGGAGGGGGACAAGGAGGGAAAGAATGAATGAGCAGAATGGAGGATAGAAATCAGAAAGATGGGGAATTGCCACCATGGGCCTTTAGGAGATCAGATGACTTAAATCAAAATCCCTTTTACCCCTGGTGACATTTATTATGGTTTGTTCCTATATTAGGTTTAACTAATGGTGTTTACTATGGCTGCATTTTGTTAATGACCTAGGGAAAGCAAAAAACAGACTTCAAAATACAAATAGAACACTGCAACAAAGACATTAATCCATTTTAAATTAAATACCTGTGAGGTGTCTCATGATGTCCAGCAGACAATGGCAACTCCTTCACTTCTGAAGTAGAACCATATAAATTACAGCTGAGTGTGAGATGGCATGAGTTTATATTATTGATGTCATGGTGTTGAGACCTTCCAAGGCAAGAGAGTTCAATGCCTGCCAAGGTTCTTTAGTTCAGCTCTGAGTCGGAGTCCTCCCTTCTGGCATGTGACCGAGTTGCTTTTCTGTGTGTTCTTACAAGTCTACTTCTCTATCACTAACAGCCATGAAGCCTTCTTCATGGCTTCCATGAAGAAGGAAACTAATGTGCGCTTGTTCTTATTCTATATAAATCAGTACAGGGTATGAATGCAACATAAAATTTTTAGATCCTTTAGTTTTCTTTTATTTTGTGAAAGATATCTTAAAATTGGAAGTTTGTGTTTTTAAGCATCAGTAACTTTAAACTTTTAAAAATGCACTTTGTGGAAAAAGCTCCATGTATAAATTTGAAGGACATGTCAATTTGTCTTATCTCCTGCCTGGGTGCCCGGATGAAAACAAAGGCGAGGAAGCTGGGGTGAGGAAGTGACTGCATGGCACGTACTCAGGTGGAAATGAGTTCATGACTATGGCACTGATGGTCCAGCAGGACCAGCAGTTTTGTTTACTTGGCAGTTTGCACAGTACGTTTGCCTTTGAAATGTGCTTAAACGTTTGACAGCTGAAGCTTCTGTGTCTTGCTTGTAATCCCATGCATTTGAATAGGATGTCATTTAAGATGGAAGTCAAGATAGAACAGGCATCTTTGGGACAAAAATTAGCCAGCTGCCAGGAAGTAAGAGTTTTGCAGTAAACAACTGAAATTTCTGTCCCTTGTTGGAGCCTTTTCAACAAAGCCTTCAATCATCTTTCCCTCATCTCCTGAGACCATCCCATCCCCTCTCTCCAGGTGGCCATGTAAGACTTCTTTATGAGAGATGGAAGCTAACATAGGTTGCCCAAGTTCTCCAGTGCTCATGATCTGTGTGGTGAAGAATGTCAGGATTTTTTTCAAAATCCTATTCATAAAAGGCATAGAATTTAATATCACTATCAATCATACTTTCTTGGGAAATGAGCCAATTCTATTAGAAGTTGATATAAAAAAATTAGGTGCCAATAAGTGCTAGTGAAATTACATGATATCTGTGAAAATGCTGTAGGAAACAATGATCCATAAGTCATTCTTTGAAATTTGCTCAATACAGATACTAAAATGAAAAGTTATTTTTCATATGAATAGAAAAAAATCAACAATTGTGAAGGCAATAACCTCAGGCTTTGAGTTGTTTTATTATTTTCTACTGAATATCTATGTTAGGCTATATTCAACATCCATTCAAAAGCATAGGTAAAATAAGCCATTATTATAAAAAAAGAATGAAATATATTGACAATACTGCAATGTGAAGAAAAATTAAATAGTCTTAAAATGGAGGTATTAAAGGTTATTGGGCATAATATTAAATTACTTCCAAAGCAACCACAAAGTTTCTCAATCTATTGCTACAATTTCTAATATGAAAGACATTTTTACCACGCAGCCCAAAAATCCTACTCTGAGGTTTTAGCCCAAGAGAAATGAAAGCACAAGTGAGTTGGTATATGAACACACTCACACATACACACATTACTAAATAATTATTCATAAAGGTGTCACCCAAAACTGGAAATAACACAAAAACTCATCAGTAGAGGAGTTTTGTGGAACAGTCATGAAATGGGCTAATAAAATTTGGTGTTAAGTAAGCATGAACTATTGATACACATGCATAAACATGAGACTCCAAACAAAATGTTAATTGAGAGAAATCACACCCAAAATATGAAGAACTATGAGTTCACATATACACAGTTCTAGAAGAGGCAAAACAAATCTGTAGAGAGAGACAGAAAGCAGATTAGTGTTTGGGGTGAAGAGCAGTGAGCTCACTCACAGTGGCAGCAGAGGACATTTGGTGTGAGGGGCATGTTTTGTATCTTGATATGATGATGCTAGCAGATATTTGTATTGTTGTAGGTAGTCCTGGCAGTAAAGTTTTAGTGGTTACAAAGAGTGGGCTTGAAGCTACAGTATTCAACTAAACACACATTAGCCACATTTGGCTATTCAGTCACAGAAACTAAATTTAAATTTTAGTTCCTGAGTTATCCTAGCTACATTTCAGGCTTTTACTAGCCCTTTGTGGCCAGTCACTCTCATGTATGATGTCCAAATTCAGTCTATTTTCAATACCACAGAAATTTCTACTGGACAATGCTGGTTTAGAATTCTATAAAAGTGTCATGACTGAATTATGGTGTCCATTTTCAACTTCACGAAAATCATGTTCAGTCTGCTGAGTCCATCCTTTTTACATGTCTGTATATCAGTTCCACATAGAACTTTAGAGAAAGTTAATCATATCTCAAAAGCTATAAATTTTTAACCTGTTACTATCTTAATCTACTGTCTCATCATTTCTCAGTAATGGTACATTTATGCCAAGTCTGATATGTTTCTTTCCTTGATGAGATAATAGGACTCTTAAGAGGAGGTGATTTCCTTCATATCTATTATGGTTTGTATCTTATGTATCCCTGAAAAGCTTAAATAGAGAAGGCTTGGTCCCAAAGAAGCAGTGGGCAGAGGTGGGGGCTTTGGAAAGTTGTTGGATCATGAAGTTTTAACCTCATCAATGGATGAGTCCATTAATGTACTTATAATTTAATGAGGTATTGGAAGATGGTAGAAATTTAGTAAGTGGGTCCTACTAGAAGTAGTAAACCCTTGGGGACATATACTTTAAGCCTATATTTTATCTCTTACCTTTTCCTCTTGCTCTCTCTGCTTCCTTGCTGCCACATTGTGAAAAGCATGTCTCCACCATTCTCTCCTCACCATAATATTTTGTCTTACTGTGAACCTAAAGCCATGATGCCATGTAACCATGGTCTGAAGCCTCTGAAATCATAGGCCAAAATAAATAATCGTTCTTCCTTTAAGGTAATTTTTCCCTGATATTTTGTCAGAGAAAGGGAAAACTGACTACCACAAAATCCAATACTAGATAACAAAGTCAAGGCTAGTGTACATTACCAAGTTCACCATAATTCAATTTTACATTTAGAAAAATCCCCAGAACCTTTGAGATTTTTTAGGAACCAAGACAAAAGATGTAAGTTTTATTACTCATAGTGCAAGAAATAGAGTAAGATATAAGGAATCATTTATTGAATGAAAAAAAGAGTGAATGATGAGTGCCTATTTTATTGATTAAGATTGCCTAATATATGTGATGATTTATAAGAATGATCTTGATAAACCTGAGTGCTAGTTGCTCACATCTATAATCCTAGTTACATGGGAGGCTGAGATGGGAAAGATGGTGATTTAAGACCAGCACGGGGAAAAAGTTAGCAGACTCCCATCTCAACCCAGAACATGTTAACACATTTTGGCATGTGCTTGTTATCCTCAGTTATGTGGAGACTGAGATCTGAGGGATCGTGGTTCCAGGCTAGCTGGGGCAAAAAAAGGTTCGTGATACTCTATATCAAGGGAACAAACTTGAGAAGGATGGCACCTGCCTTTCATCCCAGTGATGACAGGAAGCACAAATAGGAGGATCTGCTCTGTCAAAAATTGAGACCATGTCTTCAAAATTACTAGCAAAAACAGAGCTGGAGGTGTGATACATGGTTTACAAGCATAAAGCCCTGAGTTCAAACTCCACTACCACTAATAAAAACTGGAAGCTTTCTAAAGATTATGTACATGTACACCACAAAAAACTATATAAGACTTATTTTATGTATTTATTTATTTACTTTTGTAGTGCTGAGGATCAAACCCAGGACCTTACATGTGCTAGGTAAATGCTCTAATACTGAGCTACTTCCCCATCTGAAGACTTGCATTCTTAATGCTATAACTATAAAAAGATAGTAAACTAAAAAAAGGTCTACAAATTGAAGGAAAAATATTGGATTTCCATTCTGATTCCCTCCTGAAAACCTCTATCCTTCAATTAAACTACATTCACTCAGTATTCAAGAATATTGATGCATAACATCAAAAATTCAAATGAATTTGACTTCTGGATTTCATGGTTATGTAACAATAATTAATAAAATCCAATCTAAAAATATGTTGAAGCTGAAGAGAGATATTTCAGTTTAAATGAAATTTTCCCAACTTAGTCATGCATATTGCTTATGAGTGGGGTTGACAGTCTGTTAGAGAATACAGCACATTTCTTTGGTATATTTTACTTAAATACCTGAGCAAACTCTGTTCTGTTTTAAATTAGGAATCTTGAAAACACACAACTTCAAAATAAAACAGGATATTTTCAGGTTAGATTAACATTATTCGAAAAAATGTTAACTAAAACTCTGCAAATCAAAGCAAAAATAGGTCTCTAGTCATAAGAAACACTCACCATACAAGAAATGCGAAAGTTCTACCCCACAATCTAAATCTTTTCTGGATTATTTTTGCTTACTTTCATGATACTTACATAACTTTTGACTATTAAAATCAGGTGTGGTGGTGTACTCCCATAATCCTGACACTTGGGAAGCTGAGGCAGGAGTATCACAAGTTCAAGACCAGCCTGGACTGCATTGTAAAGTCTTATCTCAAAAAACTGAGGGTTGGGAATATAGGTACAAGGTAGAGCACTTGTCTAGTATATGCACAACCCTGGGGTTCAATCCACAGCACAGCAAAACAAACCAATGGGTGCATAGATAAATAAATAGAAATTCTGACAGCCATCACAATATGAATGGGCCTTGTAAACATTATAATAAATGAAATAAGGAGGTAATAATGATAAATGTTGTATAATTCTAACTACATGAAGCCCCTAGTCAACTTGATGGAGGCAAAAGATTAGATAGAAGTTCCCATGGGATCAGAGAAGTGGGGTGGGGACTTAGTGTTTAAAGGGAATGGCTTGTTTGAGAACATGAACAAGTTCTTGTGACAGACAGTGGTGATGACTGCACAACAAAGTGAATGTACCTAATGCCAAGGAATTACATACTTGGAAAATAATTCAATGGTATATTTTATTTTATGTATGTTTTACTATAATGAAAATTCAAAATAAAGAAAATATTGTATGATTATTTAAATTAAAATACCTTTGAAACATGCACCAAAACAAATACCACCCATAGGAAAATATGTTCCTTGAAAAGAGAAAATGGTATCAAATGTTTTATAGAATTACCTCAAATCAAGATAATAAAAAACAGATCACTATAGCTTCTCTAGCAGTTTGTATGCATGGATTTTTTAGTTTGACCATTATATGCATTAAAAATGGTGGGCTTTGAAAAGACACAGGATTCACAGGTATTTATTCTTATTCCTAGCTTTTCTTTTTTTAAGTGTAAGCATCAGTTTTCGAGAAAGTCTAGCTTTTATTAAAAGACTTTCTAAGGGCTTTTTAAAAATCTGCACATATTGTGTCAGAGAACAGTAACTGTCTTTCTAGGTTGGCCAGCTCCAACTGCCCAGGTGAGAAATCAGACCACCTGAGCTCCTGCCAAGAGCTCACACATGGCACCAGCGTTAGCCACTGTTTTGAAGCCTTTCCGTTAGTATTCCTCTGTCCTGCTGGTGTTACTAAGAAAAAATAAAGTTTTAAAGAATTTACTGACATGAAAAGCTTTCGAGTAAATAACATGTCTACTTGTTGTAGAAGAGCATGCATTGGTGCAAATAAAGGATTAGCTGGAAATCAAACAACATGAAAATAAAACAATGATTAAAATGAGTCTTCCAAATACCAAAAATTAGTAATACTGAGAGAGCAGGTGGCCCACAGCTGGCAAGTCTGCTCAGAGGCCACTTTGGGGCTGTGACTTCCCCTTGCATGAGTTTGTTTTGTACACCAATTTTGATCTTACACCATGAAAAGCTGTCACTAGTGATATGCAATAAATTGCGGTGATATGCAGTGATGTAATGATATGCAGTAAATTATTTTCCATATGGAAAATAATGAATCTTAGTTCCTATCTCATGTCATAATGAATTAATTAGTAACTGATTAAAGTGGACCACAGACCTAGTTATGAAAGGCACAAAAATAATGCTTATAGAAGAAGCATAAGAAGACATTTTAGTGACTTCACTGATCTTAAACTAATGGAGGACTTATAATAAACTCAACTAAAATTAAGAAGGTGTGCTTTATAAAAGATACTATTAAGACAGTAAAAAGAAAAAATCAGTCTTTCCTTTAGAGAAAACATTTGTAACTTCTCCTCCAAGCAATTGTGCCAGATTGTATGTTAAAATTAATTTAAAAAAGACAACAGTCCGTTTTTAAAGCGAGAGGAAGACTTGAAGAGACACTGTGTCAAAGGAGAGTCTAAAGGCCAGCAGGCACTGGTGAGGTGTCAGCATGGTTGTCGTGAGGAGTTGCAGTGCCACCACACACCAACCCGAATGGTGAATGCTCACCACACTGCCCTCACCAAGGCTGCCAGGGATGCAGTTTTATATGTGACTTGTGATTCATAAATTGATTGTACCATTTTAGAAAACTCTGCCACATTTACTAAAGCTAAACAGGTGGTCATTCTGTAACCTAGCAATTTTATCCCTAGGTTTATGCCCAAGAAAGATAAAAGTGTATAGCCATCGAAGGACATTTACAAAAATGTCCACTACATCTTTATTGATAATAGCATAAAACTGGAAATCACCGAAATGTCCATCAATTAAAAAAATGATTCATGTTTATGACATGCAATTGAATTCACAGAACAGTACAAGAGAACCACTGCTAGATGCAATGGCATAGATATGCCATTGGTCACACAGACCAATATGGAGAAAAGCCAAACTTCAAATAGGACATACTAGAATATTACATTTATGTGACTTTCAATACTAGTTACAAACTACAGAGGCTAGGAGTCAGAAAAGTCTCTGTCTTGGGGAAGAGTATTGACTGAGAGGTGCATGGTGCACAACTCTAAACTCTGGAGATGTTCTACACCTCGTTCTGGGTGATGGTACCTTAGTGAATACAAATTTAAAAAATAAACACTTTTGTATACATTAAGATATTCACACTCCAGTGTACCTACAAAAAAAAAGTTATAGCTCTATAACTGCATGATAAAAATAAAGACTAGAAACCTTGTGACCTAACTGTCCATTCCCCTTTCTGTCACCCAGGAAATGTCTCTGTTTGGGGAATTTCATCGTGCTATTCCCCAGGACTGCCCTCCCCCAGTTGATCTCCATTGGTTTCCAGGTAGAATCCTTTCATAAACTGTTCTCTGTCTACTTCTCTACACTGATCTCTGCTTCATTCCCCTTGAAAACATTATCTTGCTCTGTTAAAATGACTACGAGTCATAATTTTCCTGAATTTTCCCATCTTTCCAAAGGCTGCTTATTCCTAAAAGACCGTCAATTCCTTTTTTTTCAGCTGTAAAAATGTTTTTCATCTCAGATTCAACTAAGATGTTACCTTTTCTAGATAGTTTATTAATCTGATCACCCTACCTAAGCACAGTCTAACCATCTCAATTGGTGTGCATCTTACTCAGGCATTCTGCATTTTTATCCATTATGTAGTATGGATCATGATCATAGTATACAGTGACTATGTGTCCAGATGTATGTTTTTATTTCTGAATCCACATAGTGGGCATAACATTAATTTACATAATAAGAAACAAAATAATTAAAATTTCATAAATAATTGATTCATTAATTTTTTACCCTATTTCTATCTCTAACCTCTCCCTTTGCCAAATATTTCCTATAGCTCTTCTCACTAATCTCTAAAATCTGTTATTGACCATGAGTGTATTGATCAGTGTGATATTCAGTAATTACTATCACATTTAACTCCTCTGTGAAACCCTGGCTCTGCTTTCTCTTTCTTTTCTTGGGTTCCCTGCACTACGTTTACTTCCATTCATTGTCCTTTTCCAACCACATCTCTATGTACTCAAGTCCTTCCCATTTCATGTGCAAGACTATCTCTGCCATGATTAAATGATTAAATTTCTTCTCTTGCTTCTCAGTATCATTTATTAAGTTACATCTATGTGGTACTAATGTGATTGTACCATCACAAGTAGCTAAATGCCTTATTTTATCTTCTCTTTTTGATTCTTTTCCTAATGTTGATTGAATTTAGACACTCTTTATATTAAATCTATCATTTCCATTTGATCACCTAAAGCAGGTCTTGCTAGTAACAAGACAGATTTTTTAAAAACTCCTTTCTTTCCAATAAGCCTACATTTTATTTTATCAAATAAGGAAAAAATTTAACTTATAAGAAATTGAGGTGCTTCCACTTAAAACAAATTTCTTCACCATCTTCCCCATTGATCACAGAGTAATTTACTCAGATGGTTATGATGATATGAGGACCTTATTGGTCCTTGTACCACCTGTCCCCTGAACAAGGTCTTGCTCATCTCAGCCTGGGCTCCACCGTCTAAACAACACTGAAGTGGCCCAGTCCCCAGCTGTGCTTTGAGAAAAGGCTTGTGCATGCATTCCCCACACCACTGTCTGTCCTCACGCCCAGTTTGGCCCAGAATTTAAATCAAACTCAAACACTGTCAGCTGAGAAATAAAGTCAGATTATTTATTTTACTTATGTTTTTCTTTAACAATAAAAAACACAAATTGAGCATCACAAGAAGTGTCTCAATGCAACAATTGACTTTAGTTCAAGTATCATCTCCAGAGAACCGTAATCACTTTAACAAAAATTTGGCCAAGTTCAGTAGATGTAAAGAATGTTGTAAGATTGCTTTAGATTTTTAGAAGGGCCTGTGATACAAACACTTGTCTATCAAACCTTTATTGCAAGGCAGAAAAATACATTGTTGATTCTGCTTTGTTGTCTTAACTCTGTAGCAGTGAGACTTTGAAGTCAGATCTTGGAATATCCCTGATCATTTAGTTGCAGCAGCAATGGGGCAAATTCTCAAATTCAAGTAATGATATCAATGCTAATAGGATACTTAAGTGAGCATGTGAAATGGCTGTTTACCCCCAGGTGCCACCCCTACTTTTCTGACATTCTCCTTCTCACTTTTTCCTACCAAATAGACTTTGCGGGCTGATTGAAGAGGTTCTGGGCTCTGGTGGAGAGGCTCAAGTGGTAGAGCACCCAACTAGCAAGTATGATATTCCCAAGTTCAAATCCTACTACTGCCAAAAAAAAGTATTTCTGGATGTCTGAAAATGTTATTTTGAAATATTGATTAACAATATTTATCTTGAATCCTAAAGTGTTGATGCAATTTTATGGCTTATACAAAGTGAATGCAGTGTGGATATCAACTGGGATAGCAGGCTGGAATTCAGCCCTGTGTTTCTGTCACACAACTCTGTGTGAGTTATTTAATCTTGCTGGAGACTAATCTTTGACATGAAGTTGTTGAGTTACACTCTCTTTAAATTACAAACAATAGTAGTACCATCAATAATAATAGCAATTACAGTAACTCATGTTCAACTATTCAGTGGTTCTAAATTCTTTATTAAAAATAATTTTGAAACTTATAATCTTCTTTATTTTAAATTGTTCTGATTCTCAGGCAAATGAACCTATTTTAATTTAGACACCACTTACTTTAAAAAAGGATTCACTTTAGCAGAACTGATTATGTAGAAAATACTAAGTTAAATTATTTAGTATATTGAAATACTATATTGGATGTCAGTATTGGAGAAGTGCAAAAATGTTGCCAAAAAAAGATCCCTCCAATTAATACAGATAAGAGAGAGGAAACATTTCTTACTGGGAAATCATTCACAGACTGGCAGGCACGAAATTGACATGCAGGAAATCAGTGTGAATTTAGGACACAATCTCACAGAAATGGCCAAACAGGAGCAAGTTTAGTGGCTACAGCTGTTGCTCACGTGTATCCCATGTGGCTGTTGAGAGACCCCCTCCTGAGCTGACTCCTGAGTCACCAGGCCTTTGACTCTGGAGTTACCTCTACTTTTTAACAACTGGAGAAGGCTCAATCAGGTAAAAGACTTATCTCTACTCCAAGGGTGAGATGAGGACAATAAAGGGGAAAGGAGAAAACATGCTCTTTGCCCTCTGGAAATGAAGAAAACAATGTTCATCCATGCCTAAGTCCCCACAGCAGTTTCTTTTCTTCATCTTTTCCAAAATGTTGAAAGGGCTAGTAATACTGCCCTGTGCTTATTTTTATTCTATTATGGAGAGTTTTTCTTTTATACCAAGAAGAATTTAAGTTGTATATCTGAAATTCATCTGGTTGAATTTCTAAGATGACTGATATAGACAACTGTACCTTCCATTACATAAAACCATTTTTATTTCTCAGTTAAGAGGAATTCAGTATTCTACTGGAACTGATGATTAGCTCAGGCTCTAGAATGTTGTTTTTTTCACTTTATTTTTCTGTAATTGCATCCGCAGATTTAAGAAAAGCATAGGTTTGAGTCCGTCAGCTGCTCTCAATCTCAGTGTTTTAGATGGAGGAGCAGGCATTGGAAATCTGAAAAGATTTCAATTTTGGCCCTACATTAATGCTGTAACCTTAGAGAAAAGATTTATTTCTAGGTTATCTGAAGAATTTTACCCTATACTTTTAATTAAATGTTAATTTTCAGGCACTTTTTAGAGTGAGTTTTGTTTCGATTGTCCTTTCTTATTGGGAGAATGAACAGTAAATTCAAAGAAAACAAAAGTCCTCTCATCTCTTTAATAGACTCATAACCAAATCACACAAATATCAAGCATAATAATTTAATGAATTATTTATTCTGACATGAAGTGGAAGCACTAGATCTGTACCCAAAGCTCTTCCAACAATTGCCTCCTTCATTCACTTACTTATTCCAATGCAGTTCTAGGAAAAATGGATAAAGGTGCATGCACTCTGTCTCCTCCCTCCCTCCATCCTTCTCTCTCTCTCTCCCTCTCTCTCTCTCTCTCACACACACACACACACACACACACCACCATCACCACCACCACAGCCCTATCTGCAGCAATAGCCACGGCTCTTCTCATATCAGGATGTGGTCATTGAGGTAATACCTGAAAACAGGATCTTCAGACCTAGAAATTTAAGAAACTTCTGGAAAATGCTTGGGATAAATAAACTTATATGAACACACATTAGATTGGAGAACATCTTCAAACATGGTATGTGGTCATGGACTTCAAATGGAAAGGTCTGTCTCAGGGCAGGACTGAGGCATTACCACAGGTGGGGGTGTGGAAAGAGGGCTGCAAGCCTTGAGACAGAAACACACTTGTGATGAAAATCATCTGTTTTTCAATGTAGACCATGACATTTATCTCTGAACCTTTTTTCTGTATGTCAGAGAGAAGTTTTTCCTGTACCAGTTCTATCCTGATTTCAACTTAATATTTTCTTTAATTAATGATCATTATCTAATGTAGTCTACCTGACAAGTGATAAACTGTGTTCAGTGTTTGGATTCCTTTGCTCATTTTAATTTTTATTTTGTCTACAATATACTCAGACTTGACCTACAGAAACACTGTTCTTGGTAGGCATGGTGGTTCATACCTGAAATTCCAGCATTCAAGGGGCAGAAGCAGGAGAAGCTCAATCTGAGGCTAGCCTAGGCTACATAGTGATATCCTGCCTCAAGAAAATTATACTAGTCATTCTCATTCTCTCTCTAGGGATGACATACTTTTAGTCTGTTGCAAGTATATTCCTTTCCTAATAAACTTTACCACCAATTTCACTACAAAAACAAACACAAAAATTATCTTGGTTGATTTCAACTTTTGCTGTCAAGCTGAAGAAATTTCCAATTCTCTTCTATTAGTTAAAAAAATTAATGTCTATTTTTAACTAAAGTGACACATTTAACCAAATTTCCTTTAATTTATATCACATTTTACATAGCAAAGAACACCATAGCTATCATATGAGTTGTAAAGAAAAGACAGAAGCAAAGACTAAAGAAGTATATCTAGTTTACCTTTCATGAAAACTATGAACTGAATTCAGTAATAGAGAGGTATGGAGAAAAAATTATGAAGGCTTTGTGTAGCACAATCTAAGACTGTGAAATACAAGAGGATTCTTCTTTTGAACAGTGTGGTGATCCCTCTTTTTCAGGTATTTAGGTATGTTTTATGTATAAATCTATTTATATTTGATATATAATATTATCATATATATAATATGTTTTCAAAACTGTGAGCTAAAATCTAGGCTGGAAGCATATTCAAGTGTGTAGAGTATGCATGCTTGCCGTGCAGCAAGCATGAGGCCATGAGTTTGATCACCACTACTGCCAAAAAAAAAGATGATTATTTTATGTATATATTATAGTGATGGAAAGTTGAAAACATAATAACCGAAGTGAAACTGTAGTCACCAAATTTGTGGAAATGAAATAATAAGTAAGTTGTATAACATTCAGAATCTAAAGTTTTTTTAAAGCTAGAGATGGGAGCAAACATACACACCTTAAGAATTTGCAGAGTACATAGAGTAAATACACAACATTATATAATAGGATATACATGTGTATGCATATTATAAGTACTATATATACTGAGGCCTAATAACTAACTTTCCTAAGTCAAGAGCTAGGAGACTATCATAGGTGAAACACACAGGAATGTTAATACATGACAAGTTCAATATGAACGAACCATTGATTTAGTGCTGGAAACTGATGAGACTGTAAATTACATTAGGACAGGTAGAGTTGCCTCTCATTTTCACAGCTGTGTTCTGCAAGGTCACTGTGAACATGGAACGAGGTCTCACTGAACCATTGGGTTAGGTCCCTGTGAGCCTCTGGTGAGATTTTTTTTCCTTTGGGCAATATAAAATGTTTTATATGTGTTTCTGCTTAACACTACATCTAATTTGCATTGCTGGTTCATTAACACTGAACCTTTGGGCAACAGCTCTCTTGCCCATTCCTGAACAAAGGATATAGCAGACCATAATTTCTCCATAAAGTATCTCAGGGTGTTCTTGTCCTAAGGAACAGTAGACAGCACTTCAACATTATGCTTGAGAGCCATTTTAAACAGTGAAATTGATAAGAAAAAGCACAAAAATGACACAAACATGACATTCAGTCAACCTTATAAAGGACACATGTGTACCGGGTGGTGACACAGGAAGGCAGGGCATTGCCTGGTTTGGCTTCAGCTGAGAATGTGACATACAGAGTCTCACCCATTTTGCCAGTCTGTTCCTGTCATGAATGATCAAGGAAGGGCCAGTGAACACTGATTTGGGGACAACAAATAAATACTGACAGGAGGTGAATAGTGAAGATGAGCTGTATGCCAAAGAGGACTACTCTTCTTTCTCTTGCCCCCAGTTTAAGAAACTTTAAATAAAGAGCAATCAAAGGAGAGCAAGAATGGTGAAGGTGGTAAAAGTCCTGTAAAGTACACCAAATTCAAAACCTACAGGAAAAAAAAAAAGGTTAAACCAAAGAAAGCATTGAGAGGAGAAAAAAAGGAATGAAGATCTGTCTTCAGATGTGGAAAATTATATTGAGTGTCTCCTGGCCAGCCAATCTGCCCATCCATCTCCCACCAAGTCTCATGTTGGGCTGAAGGTCCTCACATGCTCCCTTACCCTTCATCTCTAAGGATGAGCAAGACCTGTGACCCCACAAGCTGCCCAGCTGCCCAGCTGAGTTGCTACTTTCATTCATTGTAAAATACATGGATTATGCCTACATGGTTGTCTGTCTGCTTCCTGATACTTTATTGCAGATATTTTAGCACTTACATTCCATTTAATAAACTCCTTTTGAGTGCAGTAAAAACCCAAATAATGAAATTCTAATGATGATTTTATAATGCTAATTTATACTTTTCTGTTTATGAAAGTAAAACACAGTCATTACATAAAAATGGAGAAAGAGGAAAAAATCTGTCTCTGATCTAACCACATAGAAGTAAGACATCAAAAAATCTTATCTTTGAAATTGTAAAATACTCAAAACTCATCAGCTTAACTGTTTTATGTCTGTGGTTCAGTGGGGTTAAACACATTCACTTTATTGTGCAACCATGGCAACCATGCACTTTTTTAACTCCTTTTATCTTGCAAAACGGAAACTTTCTAATCTTTAAGCAGCATCTCCCCACTTCCTGCTTCCTCAGCTCCTGGCAACCCCACTCTATGAGTGAACACATTTTGATGTGTTCCTTCCTTCTAGTAACTTATTACAACATCCAGAAATGTATTTTGATTTTTTTCTATTACTTTGCTCTCTGTATTCATATTTGGATTTGGCAGAAACAATATTCTATTAGTAAGATTCAAAATTCTATATTGAAACTAAGTTGAGAGTGAGATAATCACTGGAAAAATTAAATGTATAACATTATAAAAGCCCTAGCTTCTTATTTAGCATTAAGAAAGCAAATTATATTAAAATCTCTAGATTACTCTGATTACTTATTCCTTTAATTAAAAAAATTGTCAGTCATGGTGGTACAGGTCTATAATCAGGTAATCAAGAAGCAGAGATCTGAAGGATTGTGGTTTAAATCCAACCCCAGGCAAAAACTTGAAAAATAACTAAAACACAAAAGGGACAGGATATGACTCAAAGCAAGCTCCTGCCTTGTAAGTAGGAGGTACTGAGTTCAAACCCCAGCATTGCTGGGTCTTTTCTTTTTTAAATTACTCCTCTAAAATCTGTACATTTATTTATTTATTTTCTACATATAGCACTACACTAAAATGCTGTGCATTTTGCAGAAAATAAATATAAACATTGAATATATCTTCATGAGGATGATATTCTCTATTAATTGATGAAATTTTCTTTTTTTAAAAAAAAGCCCTACTCCAAATTTAGCATTTTGAAGGCCTGATGATGACTTACTCATGTACCTCAGAATTGAAAAATGACTCCTCTCATTATAAAAGGATCCAAATTCACATTGTGACTATGATTACTGTATCATCATGTCCAAGGTTTAGTTCTCTCTTAGGTATACAAAAATTATCAGTGTTCAGCTGGCAGATCTTCACTTTACCTGATAATAATTAGTTATATTAAAAAACAAAACATTCAAAAAATGTTGTTTATTTATATGTTTAATAAGAGTCTGTGTGAGACTCTTCATCTAAATGAAAGTCAAAATAGATGAAAATTTTCAATGTAAAGTTTGGCAATTGCCAGGCACTGGTGGCTAGTGCTTGCAATCCTATTTATTCAGGAAGATTGAAGTTTGGAGCCAATCTGGAAAAACAGTTCACAAGACCCCGTCTCTAAAATACCCAACACATATAAGCACTAGCTGAGTGGGTCAATTGGTAGCGTACCTGTCTAGGAAGCATAAGGTATTGAGTTCAAACCCCCATACTGGTATAAATAAATAAATAAATAAAGTTTTGTAATTTTGTATATAATAAACAGGTCTTTTTGTGAAAACATTCTCTGTAGCCAAAAAAATACATAATATACTGTATAGAAACCAAAGTCATATAATTAAAATGCTTCCATCATGATTTTTCTCTTAAAAACAGTAATTTTCTCAGTGCCAAAATGTTACTCTTATCTTCACATGACTCACCTGATATTATTATTATTATCATTATCATTTTAGTGATTTCTATGTGACATACTTTTAGATTCCATTTGTTATCAGAAAAGATCAGCAACTTTATGTTACTTGCTTTCATTGTTTAATCATAAGTTTTCTATGTTTAGCAACATGTTGAAAAGTGCTGCTGTCAGGGTTTGTGTAATCTGTTATTTCTATACTAAATCATATAAAATTCAAACCTTAAAATAATATAATCCATATTTAGATTTTATTAGTCTACCATTAAGTTCCATAGGCTGTCAGTCAGTGGAAGTCTTTATTGAACCCACGTTTCCTTCCAGTTCCTTTTATAAATTATGAGATATGAAAACTTCTGAAACATAGATAATATCCAAAAATATTGAATAGTTATTTAATAAATTATCTATAAATATTACTGCTAATATTCAAAGTATATCTAAACTTCCCCACACTCTCTTCCTTATCCCCTTCTGAGAAGGTCCTCGATTTTCCACCTTCTTTTTATCAGAAGTTTACAATATCTTTTTTTTACATTCTGTTACTTCTATTGTATTTATTTTCTTCTATTCTGTTTATTTTAAGTTAGATAAAATGTTGTTAATCTGAGCTATTATTATGATGAGATCTAAACATGTTATAGTTGTACATTGTGTCAACAAGTTTAGGAAATAATAGAAAAGAAAGACATAATAAATAAACTGATGTCTGATTGTACTGTATAGAAAACATGAGAGTTCCCTGCAAAAATGAAACTTGAAGTACTGAACTTAAGACAGGAGTTTACCCAAGAAGCCTGCAGATGCTGTGCCGTGGAGGAAAAGAGGGTATGCCAACCATGGCATGCTGGAATCAGTAGGAAAGGAAGAAAATTAGAGGCCCAGGGACCCCCACCAACTGCTCTCCTCTCTGTGGGCCATGCCTCATCAAATCTGATCAAAACATAGAGCCCATCTCCCCTGGAGAAAACATGGTTCTGGATAATAGTAATTGCATAAAGTAATTAAATGTTAGAATTAATATATAAAGATAAATCCAAAGACCCATTATGAGAACAAACAGCTGAAAAATAAACAAAATCTTTCCAGGCTGGAGGTCTGGCTCAAGAGTTACAGTGACTGTTTTGCAAGCAGAATTCCTGAGTTCAAAGCCGAGTCTCACCAAAAAACAAAAACAACAAAAAAAAAAAGAAAAGAAAAAATATCTCTCCATTATTTCAAAGAGATAAAGAAATGCATGCATAAGAAAAATGTAAATAAATATTGCTCTCAGGAAAATTATGCAGCATGTAATAGTAATTCATTTCTTTTCATACTTGAACATATTCCATTCTATGGATATTTCCACATTTTATTTATCCATTTATCAATTAATAGACATTTCCATTGGTTCCACTTTTTGTTGGGTGTGAATAAGGTTGCTATGATCATGCATGTGCAAACCTTAGTGTGGACACATTTTCATTTTCTCGGGTTTATATAAAAAATTGAAAGTCACAAGAAAAATGTAGCATGATATGTGACATTCAGATCAGTAAAATTAAAATACTTAATAATATTAGCCATATTTAATCAAAGACAAAAACTTCAGAGATATTTTTAATAGAAAGGAGCCTAGTAATTTGATAGCATAAAAATTCCAAAGTAGGATTACACAAATTTATACAAATCATAGTCATAGTAAGGGCAAAATTCTAATGCATAATTGAAAAAAATCACTAAAAATAAAGAGAATATTGAAAATAAAATCATTGGAATATATATATGCAATATATATATATATTTCAAACAAATGCTTTGGACATCCTGTTTCTCTAAATAAAATAAAAGATTATAAGAACATACCCAAATCATTATCTTTAAAGTTCAAATAAGAACATTTTCATGGATTTTTTCTTCCTCAGAATTATTAATTTTACAATACAAAAAATATCCTCACATGTATTTTTAAGTCAAAAATTTAAATACATAACTATTTACAGAAAAAATAACAAAATCACTTTGAAAATCTAAAAGTAGCAATCTGAGTATATCCAAAGGATTGAAATTTCTCTTTTTAAAGACTTCTTATTAAAATCTTGTAAAACCCTTTTAAATTTTAAGGTCTTGTCTGGGGGTTTGTTACCAATGGGAGAGGGGAGGATGTGGAAGAGGGTATAGGAGGGTGATTGTACTGAAAATACTATGTACTCATGTATGAAAATAGAAAAATAAGACCTGTTGAAACAATTCCAGGAGTGGAGGAATGGGGGTAAATTCAACTATGATATATTGTAAGAATTTATATGGATGTTACAATGTACCCCAGCACAATAAAAGATTAAAAAAGGACAAAAAGTGCCTGTTTTTTTTTTAATGGGAGGGACCTAGCTGCTCTAGCTCTTTAGATTTTACTTTCTTGTTCCAATGTATGAGTCTGGCACTTGCAATATTTATTAAAATAATATAATTTTCCTGTTTCTTCATCTATCTATCCTGCCTCAGTTTTACAGTTTTTACTGTCTGCTTCTACTTTCTGAGTCTGGCTCTTAAAATATTTGCTGCTTTTACTTCACCTGTTGCCTCATCTATCTATCCATCCAGCATCAACACTGTGTCTACTCTAACAGCAAAGATATTCAAACTTCAAATAGGATAGTTCTTCAGATTGTCACAGCTGTCCACAGTCCATCATCTCAAAATTCTTCAAACCTAGTGGTTAAAAATCTTTACTAGCTTCTCTTAGAGACAAAGATTTAGTTTTAAGTCAGTTCTGTTCATTAATCTTTGTTGTTCTTTTTCTTTCCATGAAAAAGTTCCTATTTAGATTCCTGATCATTTTCACCACCCAGCAAATCCTTTTCACTCCCAAGCTGGGAAACTGGCTTTATAGAACATGGAGTCAGATGTTGAGATGTGTTCTCATCTGCTGATTCATCTCTGTTCTGATACATGTTCTTTTTCTTTACAGATCACTCACCTCTCAACTTCTACCTAAATTTTCTCTCCACAGCAATCAACCCAACTCTCTTTTTCTATATACATTCTGAGAACATTCAAAAGGGGAAATGAATGGATAAATAGCCCATTGAAATGATAACAGTGACTTTAAACTCAAAACATCTGAATGATCAGAATGAAACTGGGTTTTTGGATCCCAGGCCTAGACTCCTGGGCTTTCAGATGTCAGGTTTGGTCACTTATCCCATACACCAAATAAAGAGTCATGGTGAAGGACAGAGGAAGAAGTTTCATTACAAGGCCTGGGACTCCACTTGGAAAGAGACAGAGTAGGCACTCAGCCCTTCTTCAGCCATCTTCAGGGAACAGACATGAGATTTAGCTTTAAATGGACAGAATTTGAGACAGGGGATGAAAAGTATGTATTGTTAAATGGTCTCAATTATAGGCATATTACAGTGATTGTGTGGGACTTGACTGACCATTAGCTCAGTCCTTGTTCTTCCAGGGTTGTGGACAGATTGCTCCCTTGAGGGAAGCAACCTAGTCCCAAGACATGATTACTCCTGTTCCAGGGTGCAGCCTCATCATTATAGGTAATTGTCCTCATTTGGAGGGATGATTTGTCTTGCTGGCCTTCACTGTTCATTAAGGGTAGTTTCAGTCCCCTTTCATAAAGATGTTGATTTTATTCCTGTGACCAGCCTCTGAGACAGTCTATACTTGGGAGAAGACAGACGCATGGTAATGAGTAGTACAAATTCAGCTGCTCACTTGTAGAAAAGACCCCCACTTTAAGAAGACCCCTTTTATGGTGTCCTAATAAAACTTTCCTTCTTCTACTCTCCCATCTCTGGTGATTCTTTTACTAACTCAAGCTCCCAAAAACCATGACATCACAGACATCAAAAATTTTAGCATGACCTCTTTAGTAAAGCTCTAAACCTTTCCCCTTCTCCTTTTTTTTGAGCTGATATATAAACCTTATCCACTGACTATTCAGTGAATTACTCAGTGATGAATACTCCCATCTACACATGTAAATGAAATCTGTTTTTTCTCCTGTTGATCTGTTTTCACTTTATTTGCAGGCCCCAAGAAATGGCCCTAAATTGGTAGAGAAGAAATTTTCCTCATAATTCAGGAAATATGCAGTCCACTGGGAAAGGGTCTTGCACAAATCACCCTATAGTGATGTCAGGCATACAATTTTTCAGTTTAATCACGTAAAACCTTTCATTTTAAAATCCTCTTCAAGATCACTTCCCTCATATAAAAAGCTTTTGATGTGATAATTATTATCGTACCTTTGGTAGCTTTTGATTTTTATGGTTCATCCTTTAACCTTTGCTCTGTGCTGTTCCACAACAATTTGTTTTGAAGGACAAGTTCAAACCCACACATACGTGGGGTAGACTTCATTCCACTTTGAGCTGAGTTCATAGGTTCTCTCACTCCTAATCTTGAGGCAGGCTAAAATTGGGGAAAATTCAGAACTCATGGAAAATATTAGAACTCGGATTAAGCACGCTCTGGCTCAGGGACACCCCTCACCTGGTCAGCCACCACCCATCCCCCTCCCCACTCATTGGTTATTGGATGGGAATCATCTGATCCTCCCTTCCCATAGATTAGCCTGTTTTAAAAGCATCTAGAGAGGAAAAGCATGCACTCTCAGCCTCTGAATTCCACCTGGGTCCCATCATTCTCTCCTTTGTAGTTCTCTTCCTTAACTTTTTATACAGTCTATTTATACCCATGTATCCAACCATGGATTCTTATACATGGGACAAAGAATTTGGAGGTCTTATATTTTTCAGTTTTCAATAGCACACTTTTTTAGCCTCAGTCAGTATATTGTACAATAGATTGCTCAAATTTATGTGAACTATCTTTTTTATTATTATAAATTTTTATTAGGTTATATTCATTATACAGGAGGAGAATCATAGTAACAATTCTGATTAGACTTACATTGCACATTATTTACATTGCCCCCATTGTCTCTCCTCCTCAGCCCCTTCCCCACCCCACTTAAAGCATTGCAAGAGGTTATTTAGTTCTGTTTCATATAGGTATTTGAAGTCCATCAACTATGTACCTTCACCTTAATCTCCTTCCTTCATCCTCCCGGTTCCTAATAGTACCTCCCCACACACTGTGCCTATTTTTCAATCTTGATTTTCATTATTAATATTTAAGTTGACATTCAAAGGGATGTCTCAATGTATGCCCTCTGTGGGTGTGCTTTACTTTGGTCTGTTTAATCCCTTCAAATTCTCTCCCTTACCCCTTTATCTCCCACTCCCTGTTTTCCAACAGTTTTCAACACACATCCTTATATCCTCTACCTTTACATCTTATTGTATGCAATATCACTGATGCTCTATCATTCTCTTTTCCTGTCCCTCTTTCCCTGAGTTCCATGGAGTAGTTCCACTGTTACAAACATGTTCTACATTTGAGTTTACATATGATCAGGCTTGTTTTTGTATATATGTTTATCTTTGGATCTATCTTCTCCATATAAGGGAAAAACATGCCTCTTTTGTGTTTCTAATCCTGGCTAACTTCCTCCAGTTGCATCCATTTATCTTCAAATCCCATGTCATTATTCCTTATGGATGAGTAATACTCCATTCTGTATATGTACCACAATTTCATGATCCACTCATCAGTTCTAGGGCATCTGTTTCCAGAGCTTGGCTTTTGTGACTAGTTCTGTGATGAACATTGGTGTACAGGTGTCTCTATTGTATCCTGTCTTATGTGCTTTTGGGTAGATGCCCAGGGGCAGTCTCACTAGATCAAATGGCAGTTCTATCTCTAGTTTTTTGAGGAATCTCCACACTGCTTTCCACAGTGATTGTACTAATTTTCATTCCCACCAGCAGTGTATAAGGGTTTCTGTTTTGCCACATTCTCACCAGCATTTGTTGCTGTAATTGCCCTTAATTATGGCACTTCTAACTGGGGTGAGATGAAATCTAGATATTGTTTTAATTTGTATCTCTTTTATAACCAGGGAAGTTGAACACTTCTTCATGTATTTACTGGCCATTTTTACCTTTTCCTTTGAGAATTCCCTGTTTAATTTGTGTGCCCATATCCTAATTGGGTTGTTGATTCTTTGGAGACTGAGATTTTTGAATTCCCTATAGATTCTAGATATTATTCCCTTATCAGATGAGTAGCTGGCACAGATTTTCTCCATTCTGTGGGCTGTCTCTAGAGTCTGGTGACTGTTTTCTTTGCTGTTCAGAAGGTCTTTAGTTTGATGCAGTCCCATTTGTTCATTGTTTCTGTTAGATGCTGAGCCTTTTGAGTTCTGTTTAGGAAGTTGTTCCCTATACCTTTCTTTTCCATTATATTTCCTACTGCTTTTTGGAGTTGTTTCAGCATTTCAGGCCTTATATCAAGGTCATTGATCCAATTTGGTTGATTTTGCTACAGGGTGAAAGACAGATCTACTTTCAGTCTTCTACATGTGAATATCCAATTTTCCCAGCAGTATTTGTTAAAGAGGCTATCTTTTCTCCACTGTATATTTTGAGCTCCTTTGTCAAAGATCAAATGACTAGATGTATGGGTTTATGTCTGGATCTTCTGTTCTGATCCATTGGTCTTCCTGTCTGCTTTTGTGCCAACACCATGCTGTTTTTATTGTATTGGCTCTGTAGAATTGTTTGAAGTTGGGTGTTGTGAAGCCTTCATCATTGGACTTTTTGCTCAGAATTGCTTTGGCTATTTGAGGTGTTTTGTGTTTCCATATGTATTTCATGATCAACTTTTCTATCTCTGTGCAGAATGTCATTGGAATTTTGACAGGGATTGCATTGAACATGTAGACATCTTTTGGTAGTATGGCCATTTTCACAATGTTGATTCTACTAATTTATAAGAAAATCTTTCCATCTTCTGATGTCTTCTTCAATTTCTCTCTTCATTGGTTTAGAGTTTTCATTTTCATTGGTTTAGAGTTTTCATTAAAAAAGTCTTTGGTTTCTTTTGTTAAATGTATTCCAAGGTATTTTATTGTTTTTGAGGCTATTGTACATGGGTTATTTCCCTGATTTATTTTTCAGTCTGTATGTTGCTGTTGTTTAGAAAAGCTACATTAATCTTGTATCCTGCTGCTTTGACAAAATTACTTGTGATTTTTAGTAGTTTTTGGTAGCATTTTTGGGGTTTCTTATATGTGAGATAATGTCATCTGCAAATAGGGATAGTTTGAATTTTTCCTTCCCTATTTGAATCCCTTTTACTTCTTGCTCTTGTCTTATTGGTCTTGATAGAAATTTCAAAACTATATTGAATAGGAGTGGGCAAAGCACACAGCCCTGTCTCATTCCTGACTTTAAGGGGTACAGTTTCAGTTGCTCTACATTTACTATGATGTTGGCTAGAGGTTTGTCACATATAGCCTTTATTGTATTGAGGAACATTCCTTCTATTCCTAGTTTCTTTAATGCTTTTATCCTGAAAGGGTGTTGGATTTTGTCAAAGGCTTTTTCTGTATCTCTTTAGAGGATCATGTGGTTTTTGTCCTTGCTTCTGTTTATGCTATATTACATTCATGGGTTTATGAATATTGTATTATCCTTGCATCCTGGAATAAAACTGACTTGGCCATGGTGTATGACCTTTTTGACATGTTACTCTGTTTGCCAGTATTTTGTTGAGAATCTTTGCATCTATATTCATTAAAGATATTGGTCTATAATTCTCTTTTCTGGTTACACCTTTTTTGATTTTGGAATGAGTGTAATACTAGCTTCATAGAATGAGTTTGGTAGTGTTCCTTCCCTTTCTGTTTCCTGGAAAATTTTGAGGAATATGGGTGTTAGTTCTTTAAAGACTTGGTAAAATTCAGCCATGAATCCAGCAGGTCCTGGGCTCTTCTTTGTAGGGAGACTCTTTATTACTGCTTCAATTTCATTGTAAGTAGTAGGACTGTTTAGGTGGTTAATATCTTCTTAGTTCTATTTTGGTTGGTTATATGCATGTAGGAATTTATCCGTTTCATGTACATTTTCCAGTTTACTCGAATGTAAGTTTTCAATGTACTCTCTCTAATGATACTCTGTATTTCATTGGTATTTGTGGTTATGTTCCATTTATCATCTCTGATTTTATTAATTTATGTATTCTCCCTCCTCAATTTTGTCATGTTGGCTAAAAGTATGTCAATCCTGTTAATCTTTTCAAAGAAACAATTTTTTGTTTCATTGATTCTTTGTATGGTTTCTTTGGTTTTAATCTCATTTATCTTAGCCCTGATTTTCATTATTTCTCTCCATCTGCTGGTTTTGGGTTTGGTTTGTTCTTGTTTTTCTAGGAAGTTAAGATCCATCACTAGATTGTTTATTTGAGAGGTCTCTGTTTTCTTAATGTAGGCACTTAATAGTTAAAAACTTTCCCCTTAGCACAGCCTTTGCTATGTCCTACAGATCTGGTAGGTTTTATTTTAATTTTCATTGGGTTCTAGGAACTTTGTGATTTCCTCCCTTGCTACTTTGGTCACTCATTGGTTTTTCAGCAGTGTGTTGTTTAGTCTCCATGTGTTTGAATATTTTCTGTGGCTTCTTCCATTGTGTTCTGACATGATGCAAGGTGATATTTTTATTTTCTTGAATTTGTTGAGATTTCTTTGTGTCTTAAAATATGACCTGTTTTGGAGAAAGTTACATGAGCTGCAGAAAAGAGTGTGTATTGTCTAGTTGTTGGATGGAATACTTTGTAGATGTCAACTGTGTCTGTTTGATTTAATAAGTGGAGTAGCGCTGAAGTTTCTTTGTTGATCTTCTGTCAGGATGACGTATCTATTGGTGACAGTGGAGTATTTGGGTCTCCTACAATCATGTGTTAGTGTCTATCAGTGTTCTTAGGGCCATAAGAGTTTTTTTAATGTAGATGGGTACTCCTGAGTTTGGTTCATATATGTTAAAGAGTGATATTTCCTCCTGATGATTTGTTCCTTTCATTAATATGAAGTGACCTTCCTTATCTCTTCTGATTGGTTTTATTCTGAAATCTACTTTGTCAGATATGAGAATAGCTACTCCTATCTGTTTATGGGGTCCATTTGCCAGAAAACTTTTTGTGAGCCTTTGACTCTAAGCCAGTATTTATTTTTTTAAATTTAGATGAGTCTCTTATAAACAACATGTGGTTGGATCTGCTTTTTAACTCAGTTTGCTATTTCAAGGATTTTGATTGGGAGATTGAGGCCATTTACATTCAGTGTTAATGTTGAGAGATGCCTGTTGTTTCCAGTGATTCTTATTCCCTTGCTTAGTTTTACCTATTCCTTGTTTATTTGTCTCCTTGCTCAAAAGGATCTATTCTTTCTTGAGTCTTCTTGTCTGACTCTAGTTTCTTCTTCTATGTGTAAAAGTCCTTGAAGTGTCTTCTATAGTGCTGGCTTGATAGTTGCAAATTCCTTTCATTTTTCCTTGTTGTGGAAGGTTTGAATTTCTCCTTCAATTAAGAAGGATAGTTTTGCTGGGTAGATGAGTCTAATTTGATAGTTCCTTTTTTTCAGGGCCTTAGTTATGTCTTTCAATGACCTTCTTGCATATAGAGTTTGAGTTGAGAAATATGCTTTATTCTAATAGGTTTGACTTTATATGTGATTTGTCTTCTCTCTTTTGCAGCTTTCAGAATTCTATCTTTGTTCTGTGTGCTGAGTGTTTTGATTATGATGTGTCTGTGGGTATTTCTTTTTTGGTCCTGTCAGTTTGGTGTTCTCTAAGCTTCCTGAACCTGAAATGGTCTCTTTCTTGAGGTTAGGGAAGTTTTCTGTGATTATTCTGTTAAATAGGTTGTCAGTGCCCTTAGTTTTGTATATCCTCTCATTCTTCTACACCCATGGTTCATTGGTTTGGTCATTTTATGGTGTCCCAGATATCATGCATGTTCCATTTGTATTTTCTTAGTATTCATTCATGATCTTTTCCTGTTTGGTCTAATTCCTCTACTTTGTCTTCTATTCTTGATACCCGATTTTCAATTTGTTCCACTCTGCTTGCCAAGCTTTGAATTGTGATATTTATTTGGGATATTCAATTGTTTATTTTGCATTGATTATTTTTCATGTTTCCATATCTTTATTTGTTTCCTTTTTTATATCTTGGGTAATCTTCCTAATTTTATTTATCTCTTTCTTTGTATTCTCTTTGACTTCATTTAATTGTTTATTCACATTCTCTTTGATGTCAAATACTAACTTTTGTGTTTCTTCTTTGAGGATGTTAATAATTTTTACTCTTATTTTTGGGAATTCATTATTTGATAGTTCTTCTTTTATGCAGGTGTTTGAATCCTTAGTGGAACTGGCTTTTGATGGAGAGTGGTTGTCTTACTGTTTCATTCATTGTTGAGATTTACATCTCATTTAGAGTTGTAATTGGTTAGGGTTTTAATCTCTTATGCCCCTATAGTTGGGGTTTTGAAGTATTTTTTTTCCTCCTGGTGCTTCAGCAGTGTTCCTCAGGGAGGGGTATGCTGGATATGTTACCACTTGCAAGGCTCTTGTCATGGTGCCAATTACTTCTTTTCTATCCTCAGTGAGGGGCCTGGAGTTGTTGCTCTTTTATGGGGGAACAGGGTCTCTCCTACAGTTGCAGTGGGGAGCATTGGCTCTCTGTGCACTGTGGTGAGAAGGCCTCCTGGCACCAGCAGAGTAGCAGGTTGCCACTCAGTGGAGGAGCTGGGATTCAGCTCTTGGACAGGAGAGATGTGACTCTTCTGCACTAAGTTTCAGCATGAAGTGCTGGGCTTCTGTGTGCCTTGGGGAACAGGGCTTCTGGTGCTGCCTGCAGAGTGGCAGGTTATAGCTTTCCTCTCTTCTGTGTGCAATCTGGTGTTCTTGCTCTTTGGCAGAGGAGCAAGGGCTCTCTTGCTGTCAGGGACAGTATGGAGTGCTGAGCCTCATGCTCTGCAAATTCTGGAGGCTAAGGTTCACTTGTCTGTGTGATGGCAGGCTCCTGGCACTGAGTAGCATGTTGAGGGTTCTCATGGGAAAGCAGAGCCAGCAGGCTTGAATCATTTGGTTACCACAAGGCAGCAGTGGCTCTCGGGGGTATACTTGTGTTAGGGCATGGGCTTCCAGGAGCCACACAGCTGCTGCAAGTGTGGGGGAATCAAGCATTCAGACAGCAGGAAAACTGGGGCCTGCTTTCCAGGAATGAGCTCCAGGAAGGTAAGGTAGTAGTGCTGTAAGCATGGGGGGCACCAAGCTTTTGGGTAGTGGAAGCCCTGGGGCCTGATTTCCTGCACAGGCTTCCAGGAGCTCTGTTCAGTTCTGCTTCTGGCTCATCTTGGCAGAATAAAGTCTGTGAACAATGAGGTTCCCAGGCCCAATATCCTGCATGGGCTTCAGGGAGTGCTGTTCAGTGTCTCCGTTGCTGACTCAGGAGAACTAAGTCTGAAAGCAGTGGGAGTTCCCCAGCCCTATCTTCTACATTGGCTCCAGGGAGTGCAATTCAGTGGCTCTGCTGCCAGCTTCACTCAGAAAAACCAAGCCTGAGAGCAGCAGGAGTTTTGGAGCCTGATTTCCTGCACGGGCTTCAGGGAGTGCAGATCAGTGGCTCTGTTGTTGGATCAGGGGAACTAAGCTTGCAAGCAGTGGTAGTTTTCAGGCCCAATCTCCCACATGGACTTCAGGGAGTGCAGTTTAGTGGCTCTGCTGACAATGGCTCAAAAACCATACCTACAACCAGGAGTGTTCCTGGGCCCAATCTCCTGAATGGGCTTCAGAGAGCTTAGTTCTGTGGTGTTGCTTCTGGGGTATCTGAGCCTGCTGGCTTGCACTTCCTGTTTCCCATTAAGCAGCAGGAGTCAAGAGATATTAGTTTCCCTGGAGTTTCAGGCTGAAGGTAGCAGGTTGTGTGGTAAGGGGGGAGTGTGGAGCTCTGTGTTCCTATGTGTTCTGGGAAGAAGGACTAACCACCAAGGGAGTGCCAAGTAATGGAGCCTGGAGCCCCATGGAGACATCAGGGGTGAGGCATCCAGAGTGTTGAGCTTCATGTAGTTCTTCCCATCCCCTGTGGTTAGTTGCTTCTTGATTTGCAGATTTGGAGAGGGCTTTGCTTTTTCCTGGTTATGGGACCCCTTGGGTGACCTTTGGGGCCCTTTTCAGGGAATTTAGTTGCCACTGGGCTATGCAAATGTCAGCAATCCACCATCTTGCCTCTTTTCCTCAAATGTGGAAGTTGTCTAATCACAGGCTGCACCAGAGCCAGTAACAATCTTACAGCACTTAGTACCTGAATCAGACATTGTTTTTAACCCTTGATTATATGCTTCTGTTTATTCTTCTGTTTATTCAATGTGATCCAATTTTGTTTTAACCTTTGTTTGTGTTCCTTAAAATTGCCCATCCTTATGCAATCATATTGTTCTGGAGAAGGGTGAGAGTGGTTTCCACAGCTTTCCAGTTTCCACACAAAGTCACAGCCCTAGAGATCTACAAACATGAAAACCTTTTCAAGGTGTCTCACAATAAGGAGTTTCACAATGTAGAAATTTTAGCTAGGAATTGATTTTAATATTATAATAGGATGATGTAAGGAGAAGTGGGCTGAAGGGTAGAAAGAAAGAAAGAAACACTTCCTACTCTCCACTCAGGAAATGTGAGAAAAGATTCAAAATGGTGGCTCAGTATCTGCGGTCTTAAACTTTTCTGAGATGGGGACTACATGTCATCCTATGATGAGCAACTGTAATCTTTGAAGCCAGAAAGGTAGATGAGGAGAAAGGGAAATTATATTATTTTAATAATTTTTTAAAGGACCAGACTCAAACATTGAAACAAGGAAGTAAGTCATAACAATGATCCCCTCCTGTCTCCTTTTAGATGTTAAGTTACAGAATCAAGGAAACCTGTATGTCAAGCTCATTCTCTTTTCAACAGGCTACTTTTTTTTTCACAGTGTCTCTTTATGTAACCCAGCCTAGTCTCAAGTTCACAGTCCTCTTGCCTTTGCTTATCGGTGTTGAGAATATAAGCATGAGTCATGATGCCTCTTATATCAGGCCACCTTACTGACTAATAGCTAGTGATCAATTTAAAATGTGCAAAGTCCAAATGTCAAACACATTGAAGTTGTTGCTATTACAGGGTTAATTGTACATTTATATTAAAAACACATGAAAATCCAGTAAAGAACATTCTCGCATTATACAACAAGAAGTATTTGTTATAAATTTAAGTGTGCTTGTGTGATCCTGTAGGGAAAATCAGTGCTTCACTGTTTAGCACACTCACTACCAGGTTATCATGCTGATTCTATGAGGGCTTTGTGCCTTTCATTACCTGGGAGGTTTTTCCCACCTCTGCATTTGGAAGGAACTGCAGAAAATGAAAGTGGCTCTTACCTATTGATAATCAAAGCACTCCCTAACCCCATGCCTGGAAAAGCCAGTCTTGTATCTATTTGCAAATTCATTTCCCTATTTCTGATCCATAAATCTTACTTCTCAGTTTCTCCTTTGGACTAATTTTCACATATTATAGATTTCCTCATAAATGTTTAAATAAAATCTTGGGCATTGTTTATTCTACACCTATTTAAGAGTCATTATTTTACCTTTTAGTAGAATCATCCTTTAATAAAAAAATTATAGAGTGAAGTATCACTATTTAGAAATATGACTATAATGAAAAACTAGAAGAACTTAGAAAACATAATTAATTTATTATTTAATTAATTAATTGCAGTTTAATAACCTGAGCCATACTGAAACAGTTTTATCCACCTTCCCCAAGCCAGATGCTGCCATAGCTACAGCTAAATAAAATTTCTTGACTCCAAGTCCAGTGTTTTCCCCTTCAATATCACAAACTGATGTATTATGAAATAATTCCTTGAATGGATCTATCCCACATTTAAAAAAATAAGGATAAACTGCATATTCATAATCTAAAGAAACACATTAATTTACAGTTGAAGGTAACCTATTTTTAGATTGTTTTATTCAATTATTTTCCATAAATATTCCCTAGAAAGGAGGAAGCATTACAAAAATCTTTACATCAAGGATTACATTAAATAAAAATAAGATTTTTATGTAAGGATATACATTTTATCAATTCTGCAAAATATGTCACATTGTCACAAAATGGAAAAAACACTGACAAAATAGTCATGCTATCACACAATTATCACTTGAAGCATCCTTGTAAGTTGTAATGAATAATTTAGACTAATGAGTAAATTCAATGCAGATTCTCCCTGTACAATCTTGAATTATTTATATAGAAAGAAAACTGTTCTTTAATGGAAAATTGCATTGCACACAACCTTTCCTTCAGGTTTATCTGATTGTGACACTTTTCATAGCCTTGAATGGTTTTTCCAATGCTTTGTAAATTACAGAAAACACAGATGTGAAAATTCTGTCTTGTCTGATAAAGTTAATTAACTTCTTCTACATGGGAAAAATAATTTAAGTGCATTTTCATTTTATCTTAAAATTCCTTTATTGCATGTAAATTTATGCTGCTTTTACTTTTCTTTTGAATAGGTTATATGGGCATGGGCCCCTCATATCAGATGAATGAATAAATTTTTAAACAAGTTACTGATTTTACTGTTTTCTGAAAGCTGACTTTTCACAGTGACTATGAGCAGCTCTATGGAACTGTTATATTAGGTAATGTGTACTTTTGGCATACCATGTATTGTATTTTCCAGTTATTGTTTATATAGCTTTAAATGTTTCCATTACAATGAATTGACGATGCATGTCACCCTGCTAATATTATTCAATAAAAATATTACTCATGAATGAGTAGTAAATAACATGATTTTTTCATTTAATTTTATGACATTCTCTCTTAGCTCATCAGTTTATGAAATATGAATTTATGCAGTGCTTCATCCCACTATCTTAGTCCTATATTGTAAATTTTAACAGGAAGCTCTATTAGTGGTTATCAGAGAATGAAATAAAATATAATGCTAGGCAACTCTTCATTCGTTTAAGAAGTATAAATTCCCAGAAAAAAGAGTTAAATATTTACCTCTCAGCCTTGCAATCCTTGGACCTCTGCACATAACTCCAAGGCATTGAGCAGTCCCAGGGCTGATTTAAGTGAGGTTGATTCAAGATATCTTGGTAATATTGAGGGTTCAAGCATGACATTCCAAGGTAGGTTCTTTGACAAGCTGAATGTTTCAAGTTTAAGTATATTGGAAGGGTCTCCAAAGCAAGGTCTTTCTGATTTTCTCCCACTTTCCTTTCTCTCATTCCCCTTTCAGTTACAGAAGAAAAATGGCAGGTTCTTGTTCCTGGAAAGAATTCCAGGCACACAAAAAAAAGAATTTTAACAAACCAGATTTATTTAAGCAAAAGCTGTATTTTATTGAAATAGAGTTGATTGTAACTTGATAATACCCCCAAATAAAACTGAGGGCCAAGAAGTTACATGCATGGTTGTAGGCATTTTTATGGTTAGGGTTTAATGATTACATTAAGAATATATATGTACTTGTAGGTATTCCCAACAAATGATAGGGCATTTCCAATAATGGTGGAATGGGGAATGGCTTACCTAATAAGGTATCTTCAGATCCAAGATGACAATTTGAGGGGAGGTGTGTACGTGAAAACACTAGTAAAATGTGCCAGACCTTTGGCTATCTTCCAGAGTTGAGAAAGTCACTATTGGGGATGTTAGACAACTATACCAAGAAGTAGCAATAACATGGTCAACTGTTTACACTAGAGTAATGATGGAGCAGAATATTTGGTCTTATGCCTTTTTTTGTGGTGATTCTGGGGTTCAAACTCACTACCGCACTCTTGCTAGGTAGGCATTCTACCACTTGGGACACTCCACCAGCAGCCCAAGGAGAAGAATATATGGCACAATGTATCCCAATGAGTAATAGCACCTTCTCTCTAGCTCTTGTGTTACTGTTTCCTTTCTATCTGCCTACCCTATATATTTCTATTCCAATCAAGTCGTAGAAACTAGAATTCTCTCCTCCAAAGCAAGCCCAAAAACATAGGAAGGTCTCTGGTCTTCTCTCCTTCCACCGGAACTTTCTCGTGTGGTAGGTTTCCTCTCCGAATATGGGCAGAAGGAATGCTTTACAGAGACACAAAATTCACTTGAAAAGACCTGGTTTGGTTCCACTCCTGCAGGTTATTACTGTTAGATCACACCCTTTTTGTCCAATTATGTTTATCCATAATGATCAACATTTTTATCTGACTTAGCAGAAAAAGTAAACCTTCTTGTGTCTTTGGATCTTTGTTTCTGAATATTCCCAGATCATGTAAAATTTTGATGATTACATTTGTTATGTTTTTCTCCTCTTTTTTTTTTTCACATGAATGTCAAGCATAATATTTGTGATGGCTGGGAAAATGATACTGATTTCCCCCCAATAGTAACTTTTCCCTTATCAAGAGTTTGGAAAAATTACAATGACGGCAACATATAAAATCACTTTCAATACTACTTCATGACCATGAAAAATTATAAAACTTCCTCCACTCTAGAAAATTCTTGTTTTGTTCATTTTATTCCCCAAATGTTAACCATACTGACCCCATTCTGTGTCATAAATATTTCCCTTGATGTCTAAGAAACAGTTTGTTCTCAATGCAGAGATGTTGAGAAAATTCCATATCAGAGTCTAAGACCCATATCTGTGAGTTTGGATCATGGGTCATTGCAATATTGCCATTTATTTGACCCTAAAGATTCAATTAGATTACTCAGAGAGGGTTAAATCTGTAATCCTGAGGAAGCAATTCAATTTGCAAAATGTAATGCCTAAATGTAACACTTCTCTTATGTGTAATGTTATTGAAGCAAAAGCACTTTGAAATAAACTTTAACAGTTTTGTACAGTTTAACCATCTATTTAGTGAAAAACTTTGTCATTATTCTACAAAAACTTAAGATTATGTTCTTCACATCCTAATACAAGATCAGTAATCGTTTGCACTTAGTACACTTTTAAATTATAGTGAGTATTAAAGATTGGAAAATTTATCTATTACAGTTCTTTGAAAAGCAAGGAACAGAGGAAAAACCTTGCCCTTTTGGGGAGCTGTTAAACTTTTCAAATGTTTCAAGTAGCTCCCTGTAGAGATAGTTATTGGAATACCACATAATAGTTCTCTATGAAAGACTGTAATTTTCTCAGTGGTTAGAAAAAATGGTGTGTGTAACAAATATTTCTCCTGCTATGGTACACAGAATGATTTTATTTTACTCTTGATAGATAACCTAAGTAATAATACCAGTATGAAGGAATACTAATTCTAAATAGGTTTTAAAATTTTTTTTGTAGAGATGAACGTTGCTAATTTATATTTTTCTAAATTGAATTGGCTTTAAAGAAAGTCATTTTCACAGCAAGCACCTGTATTTAATGATGTGGTTGATTAGAGTAAATTATTTGTGAAATTGTTTTTGTCTTTTTTCCTTATATAATTTTTCTGTAATTAATTCTCTGATCTCTTGAAGACTTGGGTAATGAATTCCACAAAGCTTTGCTGATGAAAATGCTACAAAAATTTGAAGAAACACAATTGATTTTTATCACTTCAGTTTTGTAGCAGTGTTTTGTGTAACAATGTGGAATTTTATTATATTTTGTTAGCATGCATTAGACGTTTAGTCCATCACTAGTGTTTGCCTTTATTATACTTTTCATTTTGTAATTGAGAAAACTAAGATTTGTCAGGTACCTGATGTGAAGATTCTGGTAAAGGCCACTTCCTGTTAGCCACCTATAGGATATGGTGATTTTCTGTGCCTCATGCTAAAAGCATAGGTCAGTTTGAAACAATCTGAGGTGCTCTTACAAGCTATGTTCACAGACTCCTATATGCACCCACACTGCATTTAAGTCTGCTATGCTGGGAGGCTAGGAAACTGTCTCCTGTGTCCTCTTATAAAAACCAGAAAAGCACTAAGTGTTAATAACTTTCTGCATGAAAGACTGACTGACAGGATGTGAGTAAAATGGCTGAAGAGGAAGCTCCTAGAGTCATTACCTAAAATGATTCTTCTTAAGCATTATATTTGCTTCCATAAGCTTTTTTGAAATTTAGAGAGAAATAGTTAAAATTTGTACTATCTTAGGTAAGTGCAAAGCCAAGAACAACACACTGAAATAGAAAAAAAGCTATGGAATTTCATGTGTGTCAACCCCAACCCACATCAGTACAGCTAGATATAATGGGTAGAATGCACTCAACACTCTTCCCTCAGAAGGTCAAAAGAAGAGTTTAGTGTATATCCAGCATTCTGGCTTTTCAGGCAGCTCTCAAAGGACAGCTTCCTGCCTTGTCTAGCATACAGAGCTGGACAGCTGCAGCTACTGACAACATAGGAACCCTCAGGCTTGCAACAGCTCCAAAGAACCTGAAGCACTGAAAGCTGACACTGAGGGATCAAAGATCACAAAGTATGGAAGAGAAATTGAGAATTACATGTAACAGCCCAGCAGAGATGCCTTGCCCTAAAGACTTAGATTGCTGGAATTTCTTTCAAGACTGACTATTGAAGGTCTACCTCTATACAAAGATAGTCTTTACAGATTTGGAAGGGAGATATATATATATTTTTTTTTCTATTTTTTTTTTTCATTTTTCTTTTATTATTCATATGTGCATACAAGGCTTGGTTTATTTCTCCCCCCTGCCCCCACCCCCTCCCTTACCACCCACTCCACCCCCTCCCGCTCCCCCCCTCAATACCCAGCAGAAACTATTTTGCCCTTATCTCTAATTTTGGAAGGGAGATATATTAAAGTATAGAGAGCTCAGCCAAAAATGAAGCATGCAAATAAAAAGGGGAAGAAACCTGCCTAATCTAAGGAAAAAAATCACCTTAGAAAATGGAGATCTATTACTTACCTGACAAATAATTAAAAATAAGCATCATGAAGACATTCAATAAGATACAGAGAACAAACAGAGAATAAAGATAATCTGGGAAGCAATACATGAAAAAAATAACAAGTCAACAAAGAGATAGAAATTATAAAATGAATCAAATTCTCAAACTAAATAATACAACTTAATTAAAAAATGTCCTAAGGATATTTAAAGGGATTCAAAACCAGGCTTGATCAAGGAGTGGAAATGATTAGTTAATTTAAAGACAAATGATTTGAAATTATTGTCAGAAGAACAGAAAGAAAGAGAAAAAATGAAAAGTGAACAATGCCTGAGAGACTTATGGAAGACCATCAGATATACCATATATATTTATATATATATATACATATATATATATACACACACGTATATATATTTTGATATACATATATACACGTATATATATATGTATATATATGTGCATATATATGTATATATGTGTGTATATATATATATGTATATATCAGAATTACTTTCAATTCTGACATAGAGTGGAAAAAAATGAAAGCATAAAATGGGGAGGGCATAAGAAAAAGGTAAATGAGGGCAAATACAGTGAATCTATTGTTATTATATATGAAAATTGAAGAAGGAAACCTATTGACATTATTCTGAGAAGGGGGAAGGAAGGAGAAAGAGGTAGGAAATCTAACAAAGATATATTATAAACACATATGCAAATATCACAATGCATCTCTCTGTAAAGCTACTATATGCTAATAACAATAAAAATAATTATAACTATACAACTACACTAAAGAATAGCAAATATAAAAATTATAATTTGGAATACTAATAGCATTAACTGGGGTGGGAAGATGTAGAAGAGTTTTCATATGTGATTAAAATTGCTATCATTCTAAAATATGTTTTTATATCTATAAGCTGTTTTATGTAATCTTTGTAACCACAAAGAAAATAACTGTAGAAATTATGTAAAATAAAATGAGAAGAGAATCAAAGTTCATCACTGCAAAAACTCATTGAAACACAAAGGGAGAGAATAAGAAATTAGAATATGGAAATAACTAGAATTGATAACAATTGTTTTTAAATGACAATGATTAGTTCTTCCCTCTATGTCTTTCCCTATTAATATTTTAGGTGTAGGTTGATTAAATCCTCTAATCAAAAAAAGAGCTAACTGGGGTCTCATTGCTCACGCCTGCAACCCTAAGTACACTGGAGGCAGAGATCTGGAAGATTATAGTTTAAAACCAGCCCAGGCAAATAGTTCATGAGATCCTATCTTGAAAATACCCAACACAAGAAAGGGCTGGTGGAGTAACTCAATCAGTAGAGCACCTACCTAGCAAGTGCAAGGCCCTACATTCAAGTTCCAGTATTACAAAAAATAAATAAATAAAAGAGTGGATTAAAGAATTAAAACATAAGATCCAACTATATGACATATTAAAATATTTTGTACTTAAATATAAACATAGGCCAAAAGTGATCCGTTCTTTAATGAAAGAGTACATTCTATGTAAATGGTAACAAAATGGAATAAAAGTATTCATACTTATATCATAGAAAATAGATGTTATGCAAAACCTGTCACAAGAGATCAAGAAGGAGATTATGTACTGATAATAAGGATGGGTTCACCAAGAAGACATAACAGTTAAAAATTCATGTACATTTAACATTGGTAAAGTCAAGTATATAAAACAACCATTGGAAGAATTGAAGGGAAAAACATAATAGAATAATAGGAGACTTTCATACCACACTTTAAATAATGAGTAGAAAATAGGCAGAAAATCAGTAAGCAAACAGGAGGTTTTTATAGCATTATAGACCAATTGGACCTAACAGCCATGTACAGAAGACTTTATCCAACAGTCACACAGTATATACACTCTTCTTCTTCGAATGAATGCACAAAGCATTCTCAAAATATATCAAATATTAAGTAATCAGACAAGCCTTAACAAGTGTTAAGAAGTTTAGAATCTACCAACAGTCTTATCCAATTACACGTACTAAATCTGTGCATACATGGGAAAAAAGATATGACAAATCACAGATAAGGTACAATTAGCACATTATTTTGGCACCTATTGATCATGTCATAAGGGGAAGTAGAAATTGTCGAGAAAAATGACAAAACACAGCATATGAAAAGATATGGGATGCAGAAAAAGCAGTATTCAGAGGAACAAATTTCTCAATAATAAACTTCCCAGAAATAAATGTTTCGCTCAAGAATTCTACCAAATATTTAAAGAAGAGCTAACACAAATTCCTCTCAAATTCTTCCCAAATATTAAAGCTGAGCTAATGCTTTCTAAGTCATTATTTTGATACTGAATCCATATTTTAAAAGATACTACTAGTAATAAAAAATAGAGACAAGTATCCCTAGCAAATATTGATACTAAAATCTTCAAGAAAGTACTAACAAACAAAATTCAGCAGCACATTAAAAGGAAAATACATCAAGACCAAGTATCATTAACCCTGGAATCAAAGAATGGCTCAATATATGAAAATCAATTAATATAATATACTCCACTAACAGAATAAAGGACAGAAAGAATTTGATTGTCTTATTGACACAAAAAAAGCTTGTGAGAAAGTTTAACATATTTTCATGATAAAAAACACCCAGAAAACTAGAAATAGACTAAATTACTTCAACATAAATAAAGGCTATGAATGAAAAGTTCATAGCAAGCATCATATGTAAAGGTGAAAAACAAAAGCTTTTTTCTTCTAAGATTAGCAACAAGGCAAAAATTCCTACTGTCACTATTTCTGTTCAGCATGGCAATAGAAGTCCTTGCTAGAACAATTATGTAAGAAAAGTAAAAGATATCCAAATTGTAAAGGAGGCAGAAAAAGTACCACTTTTGGCAGTTGTCATGATGTCTTATGTAGTAAGTAGAAAAACACTGAAGTTTTACACACACACACACCAAAAAAAAACAACTTGTCAAAGCTAATGAATGAATTCATCTGGATTGCAGAATTCAAAATCAGCTTGCAAAAATCGCCAGCATGTCTATAATTTTACAATCAGCAAAGTAAATTAAGGAAATAGTTCCATTAATGATACTATGTAAGATAATTAAATAAGTAGAACATCATAAAGTAACAAGATTTATACATTAAAAACTTTGAAATAGTCATGAAAATGTTAAAGAAAATATGAGTAAGTGAAATGACTTTCCATTTTCATGCATGAGAAGGCAATATTTTTGTAATGTCCACACTGGAAAACTGATCTAAATAGTCAATGAAACCCCTGTCCAGATCTCAGTGGTATTTTCTGCAACAAATAAAAAAATCTGAAAGTTCATACAGACTATCAAAGGACTCCAAATAACCAAAAGTATATTGAAAAAAAAAGAAAGCAAGAGGTCTCACAATCCCTGATTTTAAACCATTCTACAATAACCAAAACAGTATGATACTGGAATAAGGTAGATATATAGCCCCATGGGACAGAATACAGAGATTTCAGAAATATGCACTGGCATATATGGTCAAATGATCTTAGATGAGTGTGGCAAGATTACACATGGGGAAAAGGTGGGATCCACAATAGTCCACATAGAAAAGAAAAAAAGTGGACCTTTGCCTTGTATGTTAAAAATTTTTAATTAACTCAAAATTTATTTAAGTCTTAAACATAAGACATACAACTATAGAACACCCAATAGAAACACAGGGGAAATCATAGGTGACATTTTATATCACATGTTGGCAGTGATTTCTTGGATATGACACCACAAACACAGTCAATAAAATTAAAACTAGGTAGCTGTGTCTATATCAACTGCTTCTCTGCATCAAAGGACATGGCCAGCAGGGTGAGCAAGGGACTTAACAGAACTCCAGGATAGACTTGCAAATCAAATATCTATTATGAGGTTAATATCCAGAAAATTTTGTGAACTAATAAAACTCAACAACAATCATGAAGTTAAAAAATGAGCAGACAACTTAAATAGTCCTTTCTTCAAAAAGAGTACACAAAAAGTTATGGGAAGGTCTCCAACACCAGCAATTCCTAGGAAAAGGTAAATCACAGACACAGTGAGATGTCACCTTATGTGCGTTAGGATTGCCACTGTCTAAAAAAAAAGTAGTAAGTGTTGACAATGATATAGAAGAAATGGAATCCCTGAACACTGGTAATAAGAATATGAAATGGATTCAGGCAATATAGGAAACAGAATGAAGAGGCCTCAAAGCATTAAGAATTAAACAACAACATGATCCAGCAATCCCACATTTGGATGTATATTCAAAGGAATCGAAGACATAATCTTTAGGCGATATTTGTACACCCTCAGTCATTGCAGTGTTATTCACAAGAGCAAAAAAGAAGAATTCTCAAACATTCTCCAAAAGATGAGCAGGTAAAAGAAATGTGGTATATATGTACAACGGAATCTTATACAACCCTTAAAAAGAGGGAATTCCTGCTATTTGTGACAATGTGGGTGAGTCTTGACATTTGGCTAAGAGAAATAAGCCAGACACAAAAGACTGATATTGCATGAACCACTTATATGAGGTACCTACAAAGTCCTCAACATCCTAGTGTCCTGGAAAATCATTTCTAGTATTAAATAGGGGTCCTTTGTTCCTCTCCTCCACCATCCATTCCTTGACTGTTTCCTGAAGCCCAATAACTCCATCCTTCTCCACATTGCTCCCATGTGCACTGTCCTGCCTCAGCTCTCAGTGCATGCTGGAGACTCCAGCCTCAGCTTCAATGGGACATCTTCAGGTTCCTCATCAGAACACTCCCCACCCTACCCCTTAGACAGACTCGAGGGCACTGTCACCAGCAGAGAGATTGACTTTTTCAGACAAAAATTTGTTGGAAAAAATGAAAGTCTGGGGGAATATTAGGTAAATCTTAAAAGACCAGTAAGATCTACAGAGAAGAATACAGGTCTTCCACCTGTGGAAACCAGTGTAAGTAAAAGGACTGGAAAGATACTAAGTGGACACGAGATGGAGATGAATGTTTTCTGCCCACTTGCCTTGTCCTTGTGGAGGAAGAGCGTGCAAGGTTGGAGAACAATATTGCAAGGGTTATGGCCACATTTATACCTTCAAATCAAACCTACAAAGTAACAACCTTACCCAGCCATACTGTCTTTTATATCTAAGATAAGTGCATTTCATTTTATAGTTTTGATTAGGGGCAATCATCCCAGAATGGGCCCAGAGACACTCTGATTCAAATCAGGGTTGCACAACTAATTGGCTGTTCGTTTTTCAGAAATTACTTGTTGTTGCTGAACCTCAATTTTTTCCACCATAAAATGGTGATAAAAAATTACTTCTTATAATTGTTGCTTTAAAATTGCAGAAAATAAATTTGTAGTTCTGTAGCATATAATGTAAATAGCATAAAATAAAAACAAATGCTAGTTGTCCATGATTATATGTATTATATTTGACATATACAATACATAATCAATTAAATATGTAATAAATGGTAGTTACCCACAGCTAGTTGTCATGATAACTTTAAAATTTGTGTACCTAGGAGTAATTGTGGATAAGCCTTTATCTAATTCCCTAAATTTTCTTAGATCTATACTTAGTAGTGTTGAGATAGGCTGGGCCCACACAAAAGGGTGATAAAGCCATTAGATGCTGGGAAGGGGCCTACAGAATCAGACCCAATTTTTGTTGTCACACTAAAGCCAAAAAGAACATAAATGGGCAACCAGGGTTCACATGAATTACTGGAATTAAAAATGCAACAATCGTAAACAGATCCTACACACAGGTGCAAGCAGAGTTCAACCTCTAAAACCCTGCTGTACTCTGGTAGTCAAAGTTGACCACTGAGCTGACCACGACTGAGCTCAGGCATTGATTTTCTTCCATTTTTATTAGCATATGTTCATTGTTCAGGGCAGATTTTTGTGAAAATTCTGAATAGCTTTACGTTGTGCATTGGTTAGATTGCCCTTAAGACATTACTATTTAATTCTCTCTCCCATTTTTAAACTTGAAACAGGGTCTCAATATGTAGAAAATGCTAAACTCAAACTTGCCATCCTCCTGAGTGCTGGAATTATAGGCATGTAGCATACCTGGTGTGAATCTCATTTTTTGCTTGGAGTACCTGACATTGACCAGCTAAGAATGGACACTTTCTGATAATCTGAAGTCCATATTTGCATTAGAGACCTGGATGAGAACTTTTGGTGGGAACCCTTCCTATATTAGTTACCACGTCCTTTTTTGGGTAGCCTCTGGCCTAACTTGCTCTTGTTCAGAGCTGTGTATTCTGTTTAGCTTGAGCAGATGTCTTAATGATGTCTTGTCTGTATTGTTTTGGGTCCAATCTCATTTCTATAATTTTTGACCCAAGAACATGGTTCCTATAACCATGACTCATAAAATGGTACAGATAATACTAGAAACTTTGAGAAATGAATTATTCACTGAATGATTTAATTAAATGAATTAATGATGCCTTGTGTCTACTAAGTTAAGTCATCACCTCTGACAGTGTTTAGTAACTATGGAAAGGAAGTGAGATCCATCTGTGTGGAGAGCTGAAAGGAACAGTGATGCCACAAGGGGCATGGTTTATGACAGTGTAGCAGCACACTGGGTGAGATTTTTCTTTCTCTTATGCTTTTGGTGGAAGTCTAAGACAAATGGCATTCGTTACATGTTTTTGTCACACTATGAGGCATATAGCAAACCTGAAGGTGAGCATGCAACAAAGCAAAACTTATTTTCCAAACTTAACTAATTTTGGGGACTATATATTGTAAGGCTTTTTTTATGGTTTTATTATTTTGTACCAAAATATTTTATGCCCAATCTTCACCTGTCTTTCTTTTCTAACAGATGGTCAGATAGTCATCTGTCTGCCTGGCACATCCTTTCATGGTTGCAAGTGTTCTACATACATAGGCTAAATATTCAAACCAGGTTAATGTTTGGGACAAAGAAAGGACATTTAGCCAAGAAATTAACTATGATCCATCTGCCACAGCTACCACATAGGATTATTTCATGTTGAAGAAATCACTGATGGCAGTCATTGGCAATGTCTATCTTTTCCTGAGCTAGGTTTGCAGTGACAAAATACAAGATGTTTGGAAATACAAATACTGTTTTGCATTTTTTTGCATCAGACCTTTCCTCATGTAGCTCTATGGCAGGGCTTAGAACAGTGACTGCAGCTGTAAATTACAATGATATAATGTTCATTTAAAGGCATAATGCATTCCTTTAGTATTTCAATTTTTGCTAGTGTACATTAATTATACAAAATAAAGGGCTTCATTATGACATTTTTACACATGTACATAATGTACTTTGATCCTATCCACTCTCCCATTACTCTCTCTTATCCTTCTAACAGGAGCAGACACCTAAATAGACTCACAAGTGTAGTTTCAGACTATTTACAAAATCATCTCACTAACGAGCCTGCTTTGCTCAAATGACCAAGTTCCATTCCTTTCTTTGTTCTTTTCCTCCCCCCACCTTACTCCTCCTTAATGGGAAATTCAAGACTGCCAGTCCTTTACTGCCTGACAAACCAGTAGATGAACCCTTTCCTCTTTTTCCCCCAAACTCTGCACTTGTTATTTGTGAATTGGCATTTAGTTCCAGGACCAAGCTTTCAGTATTGCCTCCTTCCCCACCCACTGATCCTGTTCCTCTTCCCAAATAGTCCCCCTTCTACTTTCATGTTTGTTTTTTTGTTTTAAATCTAGATTCTATAAATGAAAGAAATTTCTGAATCTGCAATATTGCATTTAAGATGATGACTTCCATCCATTTTTGCGCAAACAGCATAATTTCTTCATTATGGCTGAATAAAACTCCATTATACATAATTAATATATGTATATATGTATGTAATTTGATGGGCACTTAGTCTGTAAATAGTGCTGTTATAAACATGGGTGTGCAGTTGTCTCTATTGTATTCTGACTTGCATTGTTTCAGAACAGTACAGCAGGAGTATATGATAGTTCTATGTTTAATGTTTTGAGGAACCTCCCTATCAATTTCCACAGTGGCTTCACTAATGGCATTCCCATCCACAGTGCATAAGGGTTCCTTTTTATTTGTATCCTCACTGGCACCTGTTGTTTGTTCTCTTGGTGACAGCCATTCTGACTGGGGAAATGGAATCTCAGTGTTGTTTTGATTTGCGTTCCTTTATAGCTAAGGATGTTGAACATTTCTTCCTGTATATATTTGTCATTCGCACTTTTTTGGAGAGCTGTTCAATTCATTTTTAATTTGATTATTTATTATTTTGATCTTCAATTTTTTTATGTCTTTATATATTCTGGATACTAATCCTTCATCTGATGAATAGCTAGCAAAGATTTTCTCCCATTTCTCAGGTTGTAACTTCATTCTGATCCTTTGCTGTGCAGAAACGTTTTAGTTTGATGCAATCCCATTTGCCAATTTCTGCTATTATTTCCTAAGCTATTGGTATCCTATTCAGAAAGTCATCATCTATGCCTATATCCTCCTGTGTTTCCTCTATGGTGTCCTCTATTAGTTTCAAAGTTTCAGGTCTTATGTGTAAGTCTCTGATCCATGTTGAGTTGATATTGGTATGGAGTGAGAGGAGAGATAGGAACCTAGTTTCAGTCTTCCAAATGTGAATATCCAATTTTTCAACACCATGTTTTGAAGAGGCTGTTTTTGACACCTTTGTGAAGAACCAAATAGCTATAGCAGTGTGAGTTTATTTCTGGGCCTTCTATTCTATTCTACAGGTCTATTTCTGTGTCTGTTCCATACTGGCCTTTTTACCATGGCTCCATAGTATAATTTGAAATCAGGTTTTGTGATAGTTCCAATATTGCTCCTCCTGCTCAGTATTGCTTTAGGTCTTCAGGTCCTTTTATGCAACCAAATGAATTTTAGAATTTTTTTCCCTGGTTTTGTGAAGAGCATCAAAGGAATTTTGAAGAGGATTGTCTTGAATCTTGAGATTACTTTTGGCAATATAGTCATTTTAGCATTATTAATTTTTCTGATTCATGAACATAACAGGTCTTTTTGTCTTTTAGTGTCATCTTCAATTTCTTTATTCAGTGTTTAATAGTTTCATTATTGAGGTATTTCACTTCCTTGGTTAGGTTGGTTAGGGTTATTCCCAGGTGTTTTTTTTTTTTTTTCTTTTGTGGTTTTTTTTTGAAGCTCTTGTGAATGGAATTATTTTCCTGATTTCTTTCTCAACATTTTTGTTACTGGTATATAGAAAAGCCAGTGATTTTGTATGTTGATTTCATATCCTTCTATTTGCTGTACTCCTTAGTTTTAAGAGCTTTCTTATAGGGTTATTAGGATCTTTTAAGTATAGGATCATCTCATCTGTAAACAGAGATAATTAGACTTCTTCCATCCTATTACTATCCTTTGTATTTCATTCTCTTTCCTTATTGCTCTAAGGATTCAAGCACTATATTGCCTTGACTGACTTGGTTTTAACTTCTCACCATTCAGCACAATATTGACTATTTATTATCATGGCCTATATCATGATGCGTCCTGATTCTTCCATTCTTAGTTTCATCAGCTCTTTTATTATAAAGGGATGTCCAGTTTTTTCAAAGACATTCTCTGAATCTATTGAGATGACCATGTAAGATTTGTCCCTTATTCTTATGTTCTGTATTGTGTTTATTGATTTGTGTTTGTTGAATCATACTTGCATCTATAGAATGAAAATGGGTATATATGCTAATGTGTCGTTGAGCTCAGTTTGCAACTATTTTATTGAGATTCTTGTCTTTACCCACAAATTTGACCTGTAGTTTTGGGTATTTTTGTTTTGTTCTCATCCAGTTTGGGTAATAGGGAAATTGTGCCTTCATACATTGAGTTTGGGAGCTCTATTGCCCTTTGAGTTTTACGGAACAGTTTGAGCAAGTTTGATGTTAGTTCTTTTATCAAGGTCTAGCAGAATTCAGTAGTGAATCCTCAGGTCTTTGGCTTCTTTTTTTGGGTGATTCTTATTAATGCTTCAATCTCCTTTCTCATTATAGATCTGTTTAGGTTGTTTGTATCCTCTTGGTTAAATTTTGGCAGGTCATATGTTTCTAGTAATTTATCTATTTCTTCTAAATATTCCCTAATGTCTCTCTGGATTTCAGTGATATCTGTTGTAAAATCTACTTTTTCTCTTCAAAATGTGTTGATTTGTTTCTCCTCTCTCTTTCTCTTGGTTAGTTTGCCGAAGGGCTTAACAATCTTGTTTCTTGTCTAAGAATGAAAATGAACTCTTCATTTCACAGATCCTTTTCATTATTCTTTTCGGTTTCCATTTCATAATTTCCATCCTGTTCTATAGTATTTCTTTTCATCTCATAATTTGGGATATGGCTTGTTCTTGTTTTTCTGAAATCTCAAGGTACATCATTAGATTATTTATCTGAGTTCTTTTTGACTTTTTAATGTTAGTACTCACAGCTATAAAATTCTCTTTTAGAACAGCCTTTGCTATATTTTGCTGGTTTTGGTCAGTTATATTTTTGTTTTCACTTAATTCTAGAAATTTAAATTTTCCTCTCTAATTCTTCATTGACTTACTGATCATTCAAAAAGAGTGTTGTTCATTCTTCATATATTTTTATATTTTCTATAGTTTCTCTTGCTATTGATTTCTAATTTTATTTCATTGTGATCAGATAGAAGAAATTCTTTCTATTTTTCTCTTTGTTAAGACTTGCTTTCTGGCCTAAAACATGATCTATTTTAGAGAAAGTTCCATGGACTGCTGAGAAGAATGTGCATTCTCAATCTATTGGTTGGAATATTCTGTAAATGTCTATTAAGTTCATTTATCTATGGTGCAGTTTAACTTTGCAATTTCTTTGTTGATTTCTTTTGGGGAATCTGGATGTCTACTGATGACAGTAGTATTTGAAATCACCCGCTGTTACTATTAATGGACCTATCTGTTTATGTTCAACTTCTATGATGTTGCTGCATTATATTTACAATTGTCACATATTCTTGATGGATTTTCTCCCTTATTAATGCATAATGACCTTCTTTGTAATTTCTTACTAATTTTGCCTTAAATTATGCTTTTCAGATGTGAATAAAGCTGCCCCTGCTTTCTTTTGGGCTCCATTTGCTTGAAATATAGTCTTGCTTCTTTTCACTTTGGGTCTGTTTGTGTATTTGCCAGCAAAGAATGATCCAGTCTGTTACTTTTCTTTGCAAAGTTAAAATCATTTACACTTAGGGTGATTTTTGAGAGATATATACTAACTTCTCTTCATCTTAAAGACTTGTTGGTTTACTGGGATAGTAATGTTTGATTTTTTTCTTACATCTCATTTATTTTCTATTCTCCTAGTGAGTATCTCATGCTTGTGCGTATCTTTCATCTTTTCCTGTGCATAGCATTTCTTTAAGAATCTACTGCAATGTTGGGTTAGCAGTCATGTATTTCTTTAGCTAATGGTTCACATGGAAGATCTTTAGTTTTTCTTTGATTTTAAAGAATTTCTTTGCTGGATATTGTGTCCTTGTTTGGCATTTATTTTGTTTCAGTGATTGAAATACTTCAGTCTATGCTTTCCTTACTTTTAGTTTTTGCTAAGAGGCCAGCTGTTACTCTGACAAGTTTGCTTTTTTAAGTGTCTTGACACATCTCTCTTGCATCTTCCTGTAATCAGTCTTTGTCCTGTATTCTTGGCAGTTTAGAATAATGTGATATGGAAAGGCTCTTTTTGGTCATGTATATTTGAGATTCTAAATGCTTCATGAACTTGGATGCCCACTTCTTTACCAGGATATGAAAGTTTTCTGATAATTTCACTGAATAAACTCTATGCCTTTGATATGAATCTCAGTCCCCTCTTCAACATGACAGATTCACTGGTTTGGTCTCAATCATATCACAGAGGTCTTGGATGCTGTAGTTATGATTGATTTTTTACATTTATTCCTGTCTAAATGTAAAATTTCCTCAACCTTGTTTTTGGTCTTTGATATTCTTTCTTTTGCTTGGTCTAGTCTATTGATGATGCTTTCCATTGAGTGTTTAATTTTATTTACTGAGATTTTCATCCAGAATTTCTTTAGTTCAGAATTTCTCTTTGCTTTATTTCCTGTCCATGTTGTTGAATTTCTCATCCAGATTTTGAATTGACCTCTCTTCTTTTTTTGCTTATTTGAATCCTATTTGAGGAGATTGATAATTTTTTTTAACTAGAATTTTGAATTCTTCAGCATTTTAACCATGTCATTATCTTTAGATTCAGTTATTGAAGAGTTGTGGGATTTGAGGAAGTCATATTTCCCTCCTTTTCTATATATCTTGTGTTTCTAAATTACAATGTTGGTGTCTGTATGGGTGGATGTATCTATCAGTTTTAGTGAGAAGCCTTTTCTTGAGGGCCCAATTGCCAGTAGCAATCAGAGAGAATAAAACAAACCCTAACAGCAATGACAACAAAAGGAAGCAAAGCAGACATTCAATTAAAATCAATTAAAACTAACTGCTACACAACAAATATCCAAAGAAAATAAAATGGCAAAATTAATGTAGACGATACTGTGAAGTTAAAAATTGATTATGATAAAAGTAACAAGAACAAATAAACAAACAAAATGAAGGAGCATAGAAAGAGAATGAGGCAAGAATATGTAAAAGAAGAACAAGATAAAGAATAACAATGTGAGCAAGAATAAGGTAAAATTACAACAGATACAATATTCTGATTACAAAATAAACACATATAAATAAAATTAGTTTGTTCATATTGCCTTTAATCAAAGCAATAGAATTTTTTAAATCCCTTTTAGCTATTCATGTACTACAATTCAGCAAGAAAAATGTCAAATACACATTTCATGATCTGCCAATGAAACCTCAAGGCTTTTTCCCTTTCAAATTCATTCTTTGGGAAAAGCAAAATTATGAGGTGACTATGAGGATTTAAAATGTTAGGACAAGTGGTCAAAGGTAAGCAAGTGAGATTAATAATATTAAGTAAATATCATACTGTTACACACCTGGTATAGAAGCTCCAACTGATAATCACTTATAGTCTAGATTTGACTCATTTATATTGGAATAACAATGCCTTAATATTTCTTGTTTCCCAAATCATAGACACTAACCTCTCTCTAAGCATTTCAAACCTTAACACCATTAGTATTCAGTATTTGTGCATGATTTTATACCATAGATACAAAAATTTACATAAAGAAAAACAAGCATTTTTTACAGAGGCATAAAAAATTCAGAACATAACTTATCATGAACATCTTCAAACACAGCAGAATGTTCTAAGGACTCTAATACTTTGGTCTAATCTATCTTCCACTTTCACAGAATATATGGATCCTTATCACTTACTTGACTGGAAATTTTGAATTTAGTTTTGAAAACCAGTAGAATAAATATCGAGAAGTCAGAGCAAAGCAAATCTAATATGAAAAAATCAAGATTATATTAGTTTTATTAGTCAAAGTAATCATATTGTGGCTCAAGTGGTAAGAATGCTGCATAGCAAGCATCTAGCTCTAAATTCAAAACCCAGTGCTGCCAAAAAAAAAGCAACCATATTTCTTACAAAGGATAACCTGTTTTTTAATACTTCCTGGGTCTTTTTAGGTCATTATATATCCATTTTTTGCCAGTACATCAGTCAAGTAACTGGATATACTGCAGTGACAATCTATTTAACAAATTCAGAGACTTGTCTGTGTCTCAGTAAAGTTTTTCACAGGCCTAACAGAACTGGCACCACCTAAACACCACACCTCTTTGTGGCAGAAAGAAGAATTTACAGTTTTATAATAGATGCTAAATGTTATGTCTAACTGCAAGGGATTGCAGAGGTATCAGAATTCTAGAATATTGATGAAAAGTCACAGACTTCCATAGCTTGCCATCTGGTCCTCAAGAGATTCTGCATACCTTAGCACTCATTATCAACCAACCTTCATAATCTTGTGAGTCACCTATGCACTATTTTATAGGTAAGGAAAGGAGAGGAAATTGACTAATTCAAAATTTAAAAGAAACAACCCTCCCAAACAGAAAAGCACAGGCTATAGATCCAGAGCATGCTCCAGCAAGGGAGGGAGATTCCTCATTTATACCAGAAAAGACTCAGTGGTAGGCAGAGGATTGGATGCCTTTGCACTGGTAAAAGGGACAAAGGTGGCTGTAGGTATGCCATGATGGGAGAATAATGGCGGAGAAGCTAGAGTGGCTGAATATAAGGCTTCCTATGTAAGTGGTCCCAGGACCATATTTGTCTTTCTGTGATTGATGCTAAGTTTAAACCAGGAAAGCCTTCCCTTGTTTACCAAGTACTGATCCTCCGTGCCAATTACTGCAGAGGTGTGGTGTGTTGAAGTAAAGACTCCACTGATTATGATTTCAATATGAGCCCAGTTCCAGCAGAGGGTGTGGGTCAGAGTTCTGTTGTAGTATATGAACTGGTCTTTATGTATTTTTATAATCAGCCTCTGACATCTTGCACTCATTTTCATGAATCACAGGCCAAAGCAACCATTTCCTTGGAATATTGTGGTGAAGGATAAATTAAATGTTAAGTCATGACTATCATTGTCAGTGATTGAGATTCATGAATAGTTTTTAAAAGCATAATATATCTTTACATAAATTCTGTAACAAGAGATGGTTCTAACCCTGACTTGCATATGAACTTAATGATTATCAATTTCTGACAAATATTTTCATCCCTCATCTACATTTCTTTTTATTATGGGCACAGAGAAATTTTCTTTTCATGCTCAACAGTCAAACTCATACCTTCACAAGCAAAAATTTGCAAATCTTCTGCATGTTTAAAATGTATTTAATATGTAATTACATATGTATTTTATGTTTGTATTTATGTGTGCAATTATGTATGCATATCTGTATACATGTATACATGTATGTCATATCATGCACAGACATACACAATTAGATCAAAGAAATATTCCCATGTGATTGCTCAATATCATTCATCCCATCATTATGGCTGTACAGTTTAGACCATCAGACAAATCCTCTGAAATATAAACATGGGATTTTCCACTCATACTGAAGGAATATTTTATCAAAATGCAAAAATTCTCTTCCATAACATGAGTTTATTGTATTTAATACAAAAACAAAATATAGATACCCAGTCTAATTATTTTTCATTTCTCTTACAAAGTCAATAAACCATAAAGAAAAAATTTATTATTATTATTCATTTATTCACATTTGAATACACTGTTTGTCTCATTTCTCCCCCCTGACACCCTAGTCCCCTTGCTTCCAGGCAGAACCTGTTCTGCCCTTATCTCTAATTTTGTTGAAGAGAAGACATAAGCATAATAAGAATGACAAAGCATTTTTGCTAGTTAAGGATAGCTATACAGAGAGATTCTTAGCATTGCTTCCATGTACAAAAGTGTTACAACCCAAGTTAATTCATCTTTACCTGACTTTTTTACTAGTTCCTGAACACCTTCCCATATTGACCTCCATTGCTTTAAGGTTTCTCTATTAGTTCCTCTGCAGTGGGGACATCAAACACTTTGATGTTTTAGGTTTCTTACCTATCCCCATGCCTCCCATATGTGCTCTCCCCTTATATATGATCCAAGTCCAACCACATTGCTGTATTTGCCCTAGATCTAAAGTCTGCATATGAGGGAGAACACATGATTTTTGGTCTTCTGAGCCTGGCTAACCTCACTCAGAAGGATGTTCTCCAATTCCATCCATTTACTTGCAAATGATAAGATTTCATTCTTCTTCATGGCTTAGTAGAATTCCATTGTGTATAAATACCACATCTGTTCAACAGTAGTGGGGCATCTTAGCTATTTCCATAACTTGGCTATTGTGAATAGTGCTGTAATAAATGTGGGTAGGCAGGTACCTCTGGAGTAACCTGTGCTGCATTCTTTTGGGTATATCCCCTGGAGTTGGATTGCTGGATCATATGGAAGGTCTCTTTAGATTTTTAAGAAGTCTCTAAATTTTTTTCTACAGTAGCTGTACCAGCTTGCATTCCCACCAGCAGTGTACAAAGGTTCCTTCTTCCCCACATCCTCGTCAACACATGTTGTTGGTGGTGTTTTTTGATGATGGCTATTCTAACAGGGGTGAGGTGGAATCTTAGTGTGGTTTTGATTTGCATTTCCTTTATGACTAGAGATGGTGAGTATTTTTTCATGTGTTTTTTGGCCATTTGAATTTCTTCTTTTTTAGAAAGTTCTGTTTAGTTCTTAATTGGTTCACTGATTTTAGGACAATTTAGTTTCTTAAGTTCCCTGTATGTTCTGGTTATCAGTCCTTTGTCTGATGTATAGCTGGCAAATATTTTCTCCCACTCTGTGGGTGGTCTCTTCAGTTTAGAGACCATTTCTTTTGTTGTGCAGAAGCTTTTTAATTTTATGAAGTCCCATTTGTCCATCCTTTCTCTTAGTTGCTGAGCTGCTAGAGTTCTATTGAGGAAATCCTTGTCTATACCTATTAGTTCCAGAGTGTTTCCTACTCCTTCTTGTACTAACTTCAGAGTTTCGGGTCAATATTAAGGTCCTTGATCCATTTTGAGTTGATACTAGCACAGGGTGTTAGACATGGATCTAGTTTCAGTTTCTTGCAGATGGATAACCACTTTTCCCAGCAATATTTGTTGAAGAGGCTATCTTTTCTCCATGGTATATTTTTGGCACTTTTGTCAAAAATTAAGTGGGTATAGTTGTGTGGATTCATATCTGGGTCCTCTATTCTGTTCCACTGGTCTTTAGGTCAGTTTTTGTGCCAGTACCATGCTGTTTTTATTGCTATTGCTTTGTGATATACTTTGAAGTCAGGTATTGTGATACCTCTAGCATTGCTCTTATTTCTGAGTATTGCCTTGGCTATTCACAGTTTCTTATGTTTCCAGATGAACTTTAGGGTAGATTTTTCAATCTCTATGATAAAAGTCACTGGAATTTTGATGGGAATTACATTAAACATGTAGATTGCTTTTGGTAGTATAGACATTTTTACTATGTTGATTCTACCAATCCATGAGCACAGGAGATCTTTCCATCTTCTGTAGTTTCCTAGATCTCTTTCTTCAGGAGTTTATAATTCTCCTTGTAGAGGTCATTCACATTCTTTGTTAAAATTACTCCTAGGTATTTGGGGTTTCTTGCGGCTATTGTAAATGGAATTGTTTCCATGCATTCCTCAGTTTGTTCATTGTTGGTGTATAGAAATGTTAATGGTTTTTGTAGGTTGATTTCATATCCTGCCAACTTGATATAGCTGTTTATGGTGTCTAAGAGTTTGAAGGTGGAGTTTTTCAAGTCTTTAAGGTATAGGATCATATCATCTGCAAATAAGGATACATTGACAGTTTCTTTACCTATTTGTATTCCTTTTATTTCTTCTTCTTGCCTAATTGCTTTGGCAAGAAATTCCAGTACTATGTTGAATAGAAGTAGGCATAGTGGTCACCTTCATCTCATTCCTGATTTTAGGGGAAATGGTTTCACTTTTTCACCAGTAAGTACGATGTTGCCTATAGGTTTGTTATATACAGCCTCTCCAATGTTGAATACATTCCTTCTATTTTTTTTAGAGCTTTTATCATGAAGTAGTGTTGGATCATGTTGAAGGCTTTTTCTGCATCTGTTGAGATGATCAATTCGTTTTTGTCTTAGGTTCTATTAATGTACTGTATTACATTTATAGATTTGCATATGTTGAATCACCCCTGCATCCCTGGGATGAAATCAACTTGGTCATGGTGTATGATCTTGATGATGTGTTGTATTCAGTTTGCATTATTTTATTGAGGATTATTCATTGATATTCTAAGGAAATTGGCCTATAGTTCTCCTTTTTTGGAGGTGTCTTTGTCTAGTTTTGGGATGAGAGTAATATTGGCTTCATAAAATGAGTTAGGCAGTGTTCCTTCTCTTTCTATTTCAGGAGGTGTCTTTGTCTGGTTTTGGGATGAGAGTAATATTGGCTTCATAAAATGAGTTAGGCAGTGTTCCTTCTCTTTCTATTTCATGGAACACTTAAAGGAGTGTTGGTATTTGTTCTTCTTTAAACATCTGATAGAATTCAGCAGAGAATCCATCAGGTCCTGGACTTTTCTTTTTGGGGAGATTCTTAATTGCTGCTTTAATTTCATTTTGTGTTACAGATTTATTTAAGTGATTAATATCCTCTTGGTTCAGTTTTGGATGGTCATAAGTGTTAGGTCCCTGGCATTCTTAGGTGGGGGTGGAATGTCCCGAGGCTAGCACTGAAACCAGACTCTCTGATTTATGACTGCTTGCCCAACTCCCCTGCTTTTTCTCTGATTGTTTCTAGGCTTGCAAAACAACTCAGGAACATCCAGTTAATCAACTAGCCAGGCATGTCAACCTGTTCCATCTGGTGGTCACAGATAATCAGAGACCAGAGACTCTCTTCCTCCCCCATGGCTTGGCCCCTCCTATAAAGCCCACTACTCATTCCAGCCAGGCCGCTTCACTCTGAACCCAAAAGAGTGACAGCCCTGCAGTCTGGTTCCTAATAAATCTTTCTCTTCCAGACGTGGTGTAGTCTTTATTTGGTAGTACCTTACAGTAAGTATCTAGAAATCTATCCATTTCTTCAAAATTTTCAAATTTATTAGAATATAGGCTCTCAAAGTAGTCTCTGATGATTTCCTGGATATCTGTGGTGTTTGTTGTTATCTCCCCTTTTGCATTTCTAATTTTACTGATTTGGGTTTTTTCTCTCCTCATTTTAGTCAGGTTTGCCAGGGGTCTGCCAATCTTACTTATTTTTTCAATGAAACTTTTTATTTCATTGATTCTTTGTATGTTTTTGTTTGTTTGTTTGTTTCTGTTTCATGGATTTCAGCCCTTATTTTGTTATTTCTCTCCTTTTTCTTGTTTTGGGATTTGCTTGTTCTTCTTTTTCTAGGAGTTTGAGATGTAGTATTAGATCATTGATTTGAGAGCTTTCTGACCTTTTAATATATGCACTCATGGCTATAAACTTTCCTCTTAGGACTGCCTTTGCTGTGTCCCATAGGTTCTGGTAGGTCATGTTTTCATCTTTTTTCCTCTTTTATTTCAACAATGCTCACTGATCATTGAGCAATGTGTTGTTCAGCTGCCAATGGTTTGCATGTTTTTTATAGCTATTTTTGTTTTTGATTTTTAGTTTTAATGCTTTGTGGTCAAATACAATGCATAGGATAATTTCTATTTTCTTATATTGGCTGAGACTTGCTTTGTGCCCTAAGGTATGAACAGTTTTAGAGAAGGTTCCATGAGCTGCTGAAAAGAATATATTGTGCAGCAGTTGGATGAAATATTCTGTAAACTTCAGGTAGGTGCTTTTGATCTACGGTGTGATTTAGTTCTAGGATTTCATTATTGATTTTTTTGTTTGGATGACCTATCTTTTGGTGATAGGGAGGTATTACGTTCTCCCACTGCCACTGTTTTGGAGGTTATATATGTTTTTAGGTCCTTCAGACTATGTTTGATGAAATTGGTTGCATTGACATTTGGTACATATAGGTTGATGATTGTTATTTCCTTTTGGTGTATTTCCCCTTCTATTAGTATGGAATGTCCTTCTTTATCTCATTTGACCAATGAAAGTTTGAAGTCTACTTTGTCCCAGATAAGTATTGCTACCCCTGCCTGGTTTTGGGGGCCATTGGCTTTGTAGATCTTCTTCCAGCCTTTCACTCTCAGCCAGTTCTTGTTTCTGCCGATGAGGTGGGTCTCCTGTAGCCAGAAGATTATTGGATCTTCCTTTTTATTCCAGTTTGCCAATCAGTGTCTTTTGATGGGGGAAATTAAGTCTGTTAATGTTCAGAGATACTATTGATAGGTATGTGGTGATCCCTGTCACATAGTCGTCTTTGTTATTTAAGGGTTTGATTGTGTGCAGTTAAGTCAACGTTACCTTTTACTTTCCTGCCTTTTCTTCTCTTGTGGTTTGGTACTGCCTGCCCTTTCATGGTTTTCTTTGCATTCACTGTCTGTGTGCAGAATTCCTTAGAGAATCTTTTGTGGTAGTGGCTTGGTGGTCATATATTGTTTTAGATTCTGCTTATCATGGAAGACTGTTATTGCTCCATCTATTTTGAATGATAGTTTTGTTAGATAGAGTATCCTAGGATTGCAGTTATTTTCATTCAGTGCCCAGAAGGCCTCACTCCATGCTCTTCCTGCTTTTAAGGTTTCTGTTGAGAAATCTGCCATGATTTTGATGGGTTTACCTGGTATGTTATTTGTTTTTTTCTCTCTTACAGCTTTCAGTATTCTTTCTCTACTCTCTGTGCTTGTTGTTCTATTTTGGTCAAGTCTGTTTGTTGTCCTGGAGGCTTACTGTACTTGAATGGGCATAGTTTTCTCTAGATTTGGGAAATTTTCTGTTATTATTTTGTTGAATATATTACAAATTCCTTTTGCTTACACCTTTTCTCCTTCTTCAATGCCCATGATTCTCAGGTTTGGTCTTTTGATGGAGTCAGTCAGTTCTTGCATATTCCTTTCACAGGTCTTGAGTTGTTTGACTAATAGCTCTTCAGTTTTTCCTTCATTTTCCACTTCATATTCGAGTTCTGAGATTCTGTCTTTTGCTTGTTGTAGTCTGCTGAGATGGCCTTCCATTGTGTTTTGTTTTTCTGTCACTTTTTCTTTCTGAGGTTCTCCATATCATGGTCACTTCCTCTTTAATATTGGCAATTTTTGTCATTAATTCATTTATCTCTTCATTTATGATATTGTCTGTTTCACTTTGGTATTTATTCAGGGCTCCAATCAGTTCATTTATTTGTTTTTGTGTTTTCTCATATTGTTTGTTTTTGTTGCCTTGGAATTTCATGAGTCCCTCCTGTACATTTTGGTTGACCTGCATCAGTGCATAACATTTCCACCACACCCACCTCCTTTCCTAAACTAAGTGTGCTTTCAAAGCTCTGCCACAGCTACTTGGCCCAATGGCCACATAATGTTAGGGCATTTAGAATCTGGTGATTTGGTCCATCAAATAAAGTGAACATTTAGCAACAGAGAAAGATTAACAAGATAAATAAGAGGCAGGGTCTCCCAAATGAGTATTAATTTAATTAATAAATATGTCATGTATAACAATCTTACAATTATTTTAGCCAGTACCTAGCTATTTTAAACTATTTTATATGAATAGTTCCATAAAATTATTTTCTTTTCAGTGTTATTAGTTACTTAACTCATAGCCACTCCTTCAAAAATGTAATTAATAGGCTTCTGACATAATTCAAAACACATTTTTACTTACCCATTCAATATTTTCTCCCAAATTTGTTAGTATGTCACACAAATTAGCTAAAGCTATTTCAGTTAAAAATCAGTTCCTAATTCAGGAAAACACAGTGTTGGACATTGATACTCCATCAGCCTGCTGTACTCAGGGAGAGGTGAAGAAGGGCTCATCTGCAGATTTACAGAAAGGTAATGGAACAGAAATGGGGCTTAAAAAGTTTATGCTTCAAGTCATGGTGGTGCACATCTATAATCCCAGGTATGTGGGAGGCTGAGACAGGAGGGTGGCAAGTTTGAGGTCAGCTTGGGTAATGTAGTGAGACCCTGCTTCTATATCTACATCTACCTATTTTGATATCTAATATATATATTATATATGATATATATTAGGTATATATGTGGCATATATATTAGGTGTATATTATTATATATATAAAGAGAGAGAGAGACTATATATAATCTATTCTCATCTGAATCAAGTAATGATACAAAGGCTTACTGTATGCTAGCCTTCATTTTATGAATGGAATAATTGTAGTATATAAATGAGCATTGCTTCCAGTGGGCCATTGCTGAATTAGAAACACATAGTAGTTAGGTATGGTAGTTCACACCCGTAATTACAGTTCCGAAGTGGCTCACAGGAGGGTGGAGTGTTCTAGGATGCTTGAACACTCTGGGATGCATAGAGAGGCCCTTCCTCAGAAAATAGAAAAGTGAAAAAAGCATCATATGGAATTGAGAATCATCTCTGGTCCATGGGAAGCTCTTCCATTTTAGTGGCTTTGTGTTGGGTTTTAAAATCAGCTTCCATTAGGTGCACAGACCACTTGGGGAAATGGACCTCATGGATCATTTGCATCCAAGAACCAAGGAGCTGACCTGCATGAGAATACTGGGGTGATTGGTGCATCTCTTGGTGGTCTCAGCACAGTACAATGTGTGAGGAAGTCAAAAGAGAAGAGAGGAGAGGTGAGTGTGGTAAGGGAGAACTGCTGGTCCCAGACACAATGAATTTGTATGAGCTACTTGACAGCTATTCAGTTTCTCCCTGGAATCCTTTTGATTATTATGATATTACTATTTTTCCCTACATCTATTGTTATAAGAGGAATTCAGATACTTATGTAAAGGCTAAATGTCTGTGGTGGAGAAATTATTAACAAATCACATTCTTTTATTTCTGTTGTTCTTGTAAATAAGTTCCATGGTGTTAGAACACAGAGTAGTGATACCTTCTGAAAAGACTCACAATAGTGCTGATTGCAGACCCAAGAAAACACAATTTATGTACCTCTTTTCTCTGCAGTACATAACAATAGACAATATAATATAATCACTTTGAAATTGTTTGAAAGTTATGGGAAAAGAGTAAAAAAAAAGAGAAAAAACAAAAACAAGTATAAGCAATCATGACTGTTGGGCGTAGAATGAGAATATAGAGCACATCAGCTAATCTTGTTTTGGTCTGGGGAATCCCCAGCACAAAAAGGAGCAAATCTGGGATACAGCAAATTTTTTAAGGCCTCAGATAAGTTTTATTCTGTTTTTTTCTCAATACAAATATTTTCAAAATGTGAAAAAAGAGAAATGATGTCAATGCCTTTATTTTCCAAGGACTGTATTTTGTTTCTTATTTAAAGACAAGATGCAAGCATGAGATTCCTACAGTTTTCCTGATTTTTAGGATCCCATATATGATGTATCATTTTATAAAGGTGTTGAATTGCATTGAATTAAAGTATGGATGCAGTGACCTTTCTTCAGTGCTGTCATGACATATAAAGCTGTCTTTACAGTTACTGTGTGTGTCCTAATCACCTGGCATGTGTTACCTTTATCATTACTGTGTGGACAAAGAGTATGGTTTTAAGTCAACAGCAGGTACTTAATAAACACTCAATTCACATGAATTACAAGAATGCAGGAGAAAAAAAATACAGGTAAGGTAGGGATTCAGATCTCCTAAGCTCCATGACTTCATTAACCTCCTTGAGATGCTGGAGCCACACTTCAGTAACTGTCGTTGCTTCTAGCCAGAATAATAACCATCACATTAGATACAGATAAAATTCAAAGACTTTTAAATCAGCCTTTAATTGCACCTAACAGCTGCGAAAATCTTGCCCAGCACACCCAGCAAGGCATGTCTGGCTCTGGTCCTGGGAAAAAAGCCCACTGGTCGCTTCTTTTCTCTATTTTTTTTTTCTTTTCATTTTTCTCCCAACAAACAGAAGACAGAACATCAATCAGAATCAAATCCTGAGACATATTGGACACCTAGCCCATAGAAAGTCTTCCTATACCTTGCCATTTCTCCCTGACATCTGGCTCCAAAGCTGCCTGTGTGAAACTGCAGACAATACAGGTTAGCACTATGCACCACATGTGGTTCCTTATCCACCCACTCATCCTAGGAAAAAAGTCCAGTGCAGCCCCTGGCTGGCCTGAACTCTCCCCTCCCCCCAACACACATACCACCAGCAAAGGGGCTGTGATCTGTAATCTAACACCGACATTGGGGGCTGTGGGATGCTGAACCCACCTTGGAGAATGAGGGAAGGGCAAAGAGCCAATCTCTCATTGCTGAACTGTCAGGGGGATAGCAAGAAACTGAGCTCTCAGGGCACAACTCTCAGTGATGCACCATAAAGCAGCAAAGACTGAGAGTAGTAGTCTCCCCCTACCACTGTATTTGCGTCTATATGTGCTTTTAAATACTTTAGTGTATGTTTGATGAAATTGGGTGCACTGACATTGAGTGCATATAGGTTGATAACGGTTACTTCCTTTTGATGTATTGCACCTTTTATTAGTATGAAGTGTTCTTCTTTATCTTGTTTGACCAATGTAAATTTGTAGCCTACTTTGTCTGATGTAAGTATTGTTACTCCTCCTTGTTTTCCGGGACCATTACCATTCAGTTGGTATATCTTCTTTCAGCCTTTCACCCTAAGCCAGTGTTTATTTCTGTTGATAAGATTGGTCTCTTGTAAGCAAAAAATTGTCAGACCTTTCTTTTTAATCCAGTTTGCAAAAATGACGTATTTTAATGGGAAAGTTGAGTCCACTAACATTCAGTGTAGCTTTTTGTAGTTTAGCCATTTTACTATGTTGATTCTACCAATTCATGAGCACAGGAGATCTTTCCTTCTTCTGTAGTCTCCCTCAATCTCTTTCTTCAGTGGTTTGTAGCTCTACTTGAAGAGGTCATTTACATTATTCATTAAGTTTACTACATTTTTCTGAGGCTATTGTAAATGGAATTGTTTTCCTGTGTTCTTTCTGAATTTGTTCATTGTTGGTGGATAGAAAGGATACTGATTTTTGTAAGCAGATTTTGTATCCTGCTACATTGCTGAAGCTGTTTATGGTGTTTAAAAGTTTTTAGGTGGAGTTTTTTTTTTGGGGGGTCTTTTAGGTATAGGATGATGTTGTTTTCAAATAAGTATATTTTGACTTTCTTTATCTATTTCTATTCCTTTTATTTCTTCAACTTGCCTTATTGATCTAGTTAGGAATTCCAGGACTATGTTGAATAGGAGTGGGGAGAGTGGGGAACCTTTCTCATTCCTAATTAGGGGAAATGATTTTAGTTTTTCCCCATTAAGTATGATATTGGTTACAGGTTTGTCATATATAGCCTTTATAATTTTGAGGTACATTCCTTCTATTCCTAGTTTTTTTAGAACTTTTATTATGAAATGGTGTTGAGTCTCATCAAATCTTCTTGGGCATCGATTGAGATGATCATGTGGGTTTTGTCTTTGCTTCTATTAATGTGCTATGTTACATTTATTGGTTTATGTATGATGAACCACCCCTGCATCACTGAGATGAAGCTAACTTGGTCGTGGTAAATGATCTTTCTGATATGTTGTTGAATTCAGTTTGCCATTATTTTACTGATGATTTTTACATCGATGTTCATTAAGGAAATTAGCCTGTAGTTCTCCTTTTTGATGTGTCCTTATTTGGTTTTGGGAGTATAATACTGGTTCATAGAATGTGTTGTGCAGTGTTCCTTCCCTTTCTAATTCATGGAAAAGTTTAAGGAGTGTTGGTATTAGTTATTCTTTGAAGGTGTGGTAGAATTCAGCTGAGAATTTGTCAGGTCCTGGAATTTTCTTTTTTGGGAGACTCTTTATTGCTGCTTCCATTTCCTTTTGTGTTACAGATCGATTCAGGGATTAATATCCTCTTGGTTCAGTTTTGAATTATCATAAGTATCTAGAAATTTTCCATTTCTTCAAGATTTTCCAAATTATTGGAATATATGTTCTTAAAGTAGTCCCTGGTGATTCCCTGGATTTCTGTGGTGTTTAATTGTTATCTCCCATTTTTCATTTCTGATTTTACTAATTTGGATCTTTTCCATCCTCATTTTAGTCAGATTTACCAGGTGCTTGTCAATCTCGTTTATCTTTTCAAATAACCAGCTTTTTGTTTCATTGATTCTTTCTATGGTTTTTTTGGTCTCTGTTTCAAAAATTTCAGTCCTCATTTTTATTATTTTTTCTTTCTGCTTGAATTGGGTTTTGCTTGCCCTTGCTTTTCTATGAATTTGAGATGTTGCATTAGGTCTTTTATTTGAGATCTTTCTGTCCTTTTAATATATTCATTCATGGCTATAAACTTTCCTCTTATGACTGCTTTTACGTGTCATATAGGTTCTTGTAGGTTGTGTTTTGATTTTCATTAGTTCCATGAACCATTTTATTTCCTTTCTTATTTCTGCTATGCTCTATGATTGAGCAATGTATTATGAAGCTTCCAATTATTTGCATGCTTTCTGCTGTTGTTTTTGTTGTTGAGTTCTAGTTTTAATGCACTGTGAGCAGATAGAATGCAGGGAGTTATTTCTATTTTCTTGTATTTGCTGAGGCTTGCTTTGTGTCCTATTTTGTAGAAAGTTCCATGGGTTGCTAAGAAGAACTTATATTGTGTGCATATGGATGAAATATTCTGTAAACATCAGTTAGGCATATTTGATTTATGGTGTCATTTCGTTCTAGGATTTCTTTGTTGATTTTTTGTTTGGATGACCAAACAGCTTCAGCAATATAGCAGGATACAAAATCAACTTACAAAAATCAGTAGCCTTTCTATACACCAATAATGAACAAATTGAGAAAGAACACAGGAAAATAATTCCATTTACAATAGCCTCAGAAAAATGAAAATACCAAGTAGTAAACTTAATGAATGATGTAAATGACCTTTTCAAGTACAGCCACAAACCACTGAAGAAAGAGATTGAGGGAGACTCACTACAGAAGATGGAAAGATCTCCCATGCTCATGGATTGGTAGAATCAACATTGTAAAATGGCTAAACTACAACAAGCGATGTACATGTTCAAGACACTATCCCCAAAATTCCAATGACATTCATCACAGAGATTGAAAAATCTACCCTACAGTTCATTTGTAAACGCAAAAGACTGCAAATAGCCAAGGCAATACTGACCAAAAAGAGCAATTCTGGAGGTATCACAATACCCAATTTCAAACTATACTACAGAGCCATAGCAATAAAAACAGCATGGAACTGGCACAAAAACAGATATGAAGACCAGTGGAACATAACAGAGGACCTGGATATGAATCCTCACAGCTATGTCTACTTTATTTTTGACAAAGGCAACAAAAACATACAATGGATAAAAGACAGCCTCTTCAACAAATGGTGCTGGGAAAAGTGGCTATCTGCCTGCAGAAAACTGAAACTAAATGGTGCTGGGAAAAATGGCTATCTGCCTGCAGAAAACTGAAACTGGATCCATGTCTGTTACCCTGTAGTAGTATCAATTCGAAGTGGATTAAAGACCTTATTATCAGACACAAAATCTTCCAGTTAGTACAAGAATGAGCAGGGTATACCCTGGAAACAATAGGAATAGGCAAGGACTTCCTCAGTAGAACTCCATCAGACCAGCAACTAAGAGAAAGAATGGACAAATGGGATTACACAAAATTAAAAAGCTTATGCACAGCAAAATAAATGGTCTCTAAATTGAAGAGGCCACCCACAGAGTAGGAGAAAATATTTGCTAGTTATCTATCAGACAATGGACTGATAACCAGAATATACAGAGAGCTCAAAAAACTAAACTACCCCCCAAAAATGAACCAATAAAGAAGTGGGTTATTGAACTAAACAGAACTTTTATTAAGGAAGAAATCCAACTGGCCAAAAATACTTCAAAATGCTGACCATCCTTGGCTATAAAGGAAATAAAAATTAAATCCACAGTAAGATTCCACCTCACCCTTGTTAGAATAGCTATCATCAAGATCACCACCAACAACAAATGCTGGCAAGAATGCAGGGAAAAAGGAACCCTCCTACGCTGCTTGTGGGAATGTAAGCTAGTACAACCACTTTGGAAAACAATGTGGAGGCTCCTTAAAAAATTAAACATAGATCTGCCATATTATCCAGCGATACCACTCCTAGGGATGTACCTGAAGGAATGTGACTCAAGTTATTATAAAAGCACTTGCACAGCCAAGTTTATTGCAGCACTATTTACAATAGCCAAGTTATCAAAACAGACAAGATGTCCCACCACCAATGACATTTATACACAATAAAATTTTACTCAGCCACAAAGAAGAATGAAATTTTGTCATTCTCAAGTAAATGGATGGAACTAGAGAACATCATCTAAAGCTTAGTTAACCAGGCTCAGAAGGTCAAACATCGTATGTTCTCCCTCATATGCAGATTATAGACACAAACAAAATGCAGAAATATTTTTGGACATGGGACACACACTAAGGGGAGAACACACATGGGAGAAATAGGAAAAGGAAAGGAAACCTAAAACTTGAATGTCGTTGATGTGCTTCTTGTTGAGGAGCAGATAAAGTAATTTAAATTGGCAGAGGCCACTATGGGAGGGGGATCAGGAAAGAGTGAAGAGGTCTGGTAGAAATGAACTAATGTGGGTTGCAATCCACAAGTGCATGTAGCAACCCTTGGAATCTCTCTGTACTATACAGCTAACAAACATGCTATGAAGGAACTAACAAAAATGCTATGTCTTTCCTATTATCTTATGTTTCTTTTCAACAAAATTGGAAAAGAGGGCAGAATAGGTTATGACTGGAAGTGGGGTGTTGGGGGTCTGGGGAGAGGTGGCACAAACAATGTATACACATATAAGTAAATTAAAAATGATAAAATAAAAAGAGAAAAAAAGAAAAAGACATGGATGGATTGTTGTAACTCAGTTTCCCCAGTTGAATGAGATAACAATCCCAGTTGAAGAAACAATGGAATTTTAGTGTAGTAGGGTCCAAAAAGACAATGTGCTTTTCAAGGGTGAAAATAACATGTGTAGATGAGATGATTTTTTTTCTGCATAAATTACATTTAGAGTATAGCTTTACATTTTCCTTGAAACAGAGACTTGTGACTGTGAACCAGATTCCATGCTTAGAATACAGCCATTTGTTGTTCTATCTTCACTTATTTATTCTCTGTTTTCTGTATTTGTTTAATTTTCAGAAAAATGTCAAAAATTTAAAACCTCATGCAATATTAATGGAAATTATACGTTCGAATGGGTTAAAGTTTTCAAATACCTAACTTGACCATTTTTCCTTCTGACTGTCCAGGCTGCCTGTCAGAGTTTGCCATTCCTACCTTATCTTGTATTATTTTTATCTGGTTTTCTTGATGAGGGTAGTGGCTGGTATAAAAGCAACATTGAAAATATTTTCATCTCTGCATTCTAAAAGTACTTGGATTCCTGATGTCTTTTTAAGATGTCTATAGAATTTACCTTTAAGGACAATAAGCATGGATGTTTTGTTTGTTTTGTTTTTTTGAAATGTGTGTGAATAGAGGTGTGTACATATGTGGATATATGTATTCAAGCTTAATGTTTTCCATAGTTTTTGCCTTTCAGGGAATTTGTCCATTTTTGACTTATCAAACATACTCAAATAAAATTATTCATCGTATTCACTTATTTTGCAAGGTTACTGACTAAATAACATTTTCTCATTACTGATACAAATAAATTGACTTTGGTCTTTTAGTTTAAAATCAACTTAGATAATTGTATAAATTTTACATATCTTTTAAAAGTATTAGCATTTTTGTTTTATGTACTTCATTGATTTCCTTTATTGATTCTGTCCTTTTCCATTTCATTGATTTCAACTTTTATTTTGTGCCATTGTGTTACCTCTACTTGCTTTGTATTAATTTACCCTTTATTATATTGTTTCATTAGATGGTCCAATAGATCATTACAATGGTTTTAGACATTTTTCTTTTTTATTATAGACATTTAAAGATCTAAAACTTTGTCTAAGCAGTATTTAGCTGCACACACAACTGCTGATACATTTTCATACTTTCATTTCATTTCATTCAAAATATTTCCTGTTTTCCATGCTATTTCATCTGACCCATGATATGTGTGTGAGGCATGTGTTTATTTGGTAATGCATTATTTGACTTTTAATATCTGAGGAGTAAAGATTTTATTGTTATTCACTTATAATTTAACAAAATTTTCTAAAAATATATTTTGTAAAATTATAATTAAATATAAGACTGTTTTGTGTTTTTATTTGACTGATTGACTTTTGAAATGGAGTTTTTTTATATTGTTGAGGCTGGCATTGAACTTGTGGACACATGTAATCCTCTAGCCTCATTCTTCTCAATGCTAGGACTCCAGCTGGTTTTTAAACTGTTTTATGGCCAAACATGTAGCTAATGTTGTCGACTGTTCCATTGTAGTGAAAAAGAATATGAACTCTACTGTGATTGGTTGAGTGCTCTTAATATCAATTAGGTCAACTTTTTTATAATAGTTTTCTAATTTTCTATATGTATTCTTTTTTTCTGTCCACATGTTCTATCAGTTACTGAAAGAAGAGTTTTAAAATCCCAGACTAAATTTTTGGATAAGTCTAGTTCTTCTTTTAGTGTTACAAGTGTTTTTTAATTTATGTTATGTTTATATTAATAAGAAAATTAATAAGAATCACTTGTGTATGACTGGTACACTTTCTAAATTAACTTTTTATTTCATTACTATAAGCTTGCCACCTATACTCTTCATGACATTTTCCTTGTATGCTTTTCCTGCCCTACTAGTTTTAAGCTACCTGAGAAATTATGTTGAAAGAACATTATGTTTGGCAGGCCTTTTTATATTCAGATTTTGATTTTTAAAACTTCAGAATGCTGGTAAAGGAGGTGAGTTCATGTATGATATTCTTGATACATTGTAAGAACCTGTGTAAATGCCACATTATACTCCCACCCATCGCAAAAATAAAGGAAAAAGGAAAACAAAAAAATAAAAATTAAGAATGCTAGTCTCTGCATTTGAATAGGAGCTCTTAGACAGTTTTTCTGTTGTAATTATTAACAGGGTGTGTCTAAGCTTACCAGTTGTAATTTGTTTTCTTTTTTTTTCTTTTATTATTCATATGTGCATACAAGGCTTGGTTCATTTCTCCCCCCGCCCCCACCCCCTCCCTTACCACCCACTCCGCACCCTCCCTTTCCCCCCCCTCAATACCCAGCAGCTTTCTGTTTGTACCACTTAGCTTCTGTTTCTTCTTGGTTTATATTTTACTGCCATTTTTGATTAGTTTAATATTTTTATTGTGCATTTGATCTGTATTTTAAATTATTCAGTAGACAGTTTAGGTTTACTGCTGGTTGTTTTAGGATTGCAACATGAATTTGAGTCATCACAGAAACTATCCCAGCATGATGTGTCACTTCACATATAAGGAACTCAATACACATCAGTGTATTTTCATCTTTCCTCTCTTCCTTTGCAGTGTGACTTACACATATAGTTCACATCATTATATTTTATTAACATCACAATAAGATTAACAAGTTTTGATCCATTTGTTTATCTTTTAGAGAAAACTTTAAAAATTAGAGAAATCATATTTACTCATATATTTCTATTTCCAGCACTTTTAATATTTTGTAAATAAAGGCAGTCATCTGGTGTCATTTTTTTAGTGTGACGAAGTTCATAGAGTTCTGTTTACAACTTCTGTCTGCTAATGGAGATTTTCTTAGCTTTTTAAATTTGAAAATATCTTTCTTTTCAATAGAATGTAGAATTTTCAGCTGACAGTGGAAATAAACGGAAATTTTCCTTCATGCTGGAAATCAAGGCTGTGTGCCATTATTAATTTCACTTTGAGTGAAAATCAGTTACTGAGGTATAAAGTTTGAAAACAATTTAAACATCGTATCTGTTGGCCTCTACAAACCATAGTTTATGCACACACAAGCACACACACACACACACACACACACACACCCCTTCTACTTACATACATGTGAGTACACAGGCAATCAATCATTTGCTAAGTAATATGGTATTTGTTTCTAATTTATCTTTACTAACTTTATTTTAATCTCATATGTGGAACAAGTAAACTTTAAAAATTGCAACATACATCATAAATGTAAGGAAAGGTGAATGGAGAGGAGACTTTTTTCCTTGTTAGACTGGAAATGAAAAAATGGTCTCACAAGTCAGTGAAATACATGTTTGCAAATTCATGGTTGTTTTTTCACAAGGATTCTCTTTTTTAATTGCTCCAACCATTTTGATCAAAAGAAGAGAAGCTCCCTGCCCTCAGAGGCCCCAGCCTTGAAACACAAAGGGCTACAAATGTCAAGTCTCTTGGAAACACCATGGTAACTCATTTTCTCCTTTGAGTAAATCAATTTTCCATTGTTTTCCCCCTTCTTAAGTATGATACTAAGAGTCAGGCTTTCACTATCAAATGTACATGTAGACATTTCTGCCTTAGACACATACATGTATGCATTCCTGAAAAAGTTCAAACATTCTAATATCCATACACTAAAAAATAAGAAGCTTTTTGAGCTAGGCATAGTAAGTCATGCCTATAATCAAAGCTACTTGAGAGGCAAAGATTGAGAGGGTCAAGGTTTAAGAATGGCTGAGGCAAAAAGTTATCAAGAACCCACCAAAACCAACAAGCCAGACTTGGTGATAGAGGCCTGTCATCTCAGCTACATGAGAGACATGGGTAGGAGGATCACAGTCTGAGACCAGCCTGGGGAAAAAACTCAAGACCCTATAAAAAAAAAATACCTAAAAGCAAAAGATTGCTGGGGGTGTGGCTCAAATGGTAGAGTTCCTGCCTAGAAAACATGAAGACCTGAGTTCAAATCCAGTACTACCAAGATTTTTTAAAATAAACATAAATAAGGCCTTCGATAAACATAGAGAAATTTTATTATTTTCTTACCATAGAACAATGGCAGTCTTAATAGAAGCACTAGCTCAACTGTATAGTAATTACAGCTATACCTAGTTCACAGACTTGACATTTTCCGGTCCTTTTGGGGCTCTTTTATTTCTTTCTTCTATTCTCTATTAATTAAAACCAGTTATTCAACCTGAAAATTATAATCTTGCCAAATCTTCTGCATCAACATTTATATTAACACATCACACAATGTCTTTGCAGCCTCTTTATCTGCCCCTGTTGCTTCTCTGTAGAGCTTAGCAGTGATAGATGAAGACATTTACAAAAACACTAAATTGGACACTTCTGACACCAAAAGGAGACACTTCTCAGACTTTCCAGGTCTGTTTAAAACATCTGTATATATCGCTAATCCATTTTCTCAATTGTGTGACAGTTTCCTCCTTTCCACTTCAAAACTTTCCCATATTCTGAAAAATTTCATGAACCCTGGCTGTTTCCCTTTATACTGATATCATGTCTGTGTTTACCTGTCGTTAAGGATCTGATTCCAACTGCAGCTGAGCAAACTCTACTATACCAAGCACCAAGCACTGAAAATTTTAAAGAATAAAATCTTATCTCTGTTCTCAGGGTCACCTTGCTTACTTTTCCTCATGCCATCAGCACCTCACCTGCTATTTCCTTGTTTCCATAGTGTTTTGACACATTGTGTTTTCTTGGTTCCCTTGATAGCTAAAAAAAGGTCTGCTTTCAAAAGCAATGGAATATGGAATTATTTTAAACTTCATGATGTCAGCTTTTTATGTCTTTTAAAAGTGAGATTTGTTGGTTGGGAAGATAAAACAATCTGTCTTTATAGCCTTTCTCTCCTCTTTCCCAGATACAATTTCTCCAAACCCAATACTTTTAAATGCATAAATCAATAGAATGTGAGGACGTCATTTAGTGTCACTAATGAAGTGAAGAGGTGTATGGAATGGAGTATAAAACAGCCTGTGATTAGGAATTGTTCTACTCTGAGGTGAGCCACCACCTTTGTGTAAGATTCTGGGGGTCCACAGAATCTTAGTGGCAAGACTTAAATTATGGAAGAAATGAAAATTGTGGAATATTTTCAGTAAACATGGAATTGTCAACTCATTTTTATTAGGAAAATGGAATTGTACTTTCAAATATAGGATTCACTATAATTTGGCCACAAAATATAATTTTCCCTAGAGCTGATTTATTTATTTTGATGGGTTCCCATTTACTTCCTATGACTGAGGACTACATTTGAGAGATGTCATGAATGTAACCTGTGAGAAACAGGCAAGGCATCAATAGAGAGAGGACTGCTTCAGAAGTTAAAACATTTTCTGCACTATTTAATTTTTAATCATGTGTAAGAGTTAATTTGATGAAAATTAATGTTATACAATATTTCCTATTATCAGTATGTGATAGAAATATTATTTATAATAACTAGAGAAAATACATGATTAAGAAAATGGGGTTAAAATGCAACCAAATATTTTGCAAAATAAATGTAGGCAAGTTCTTGAATCATATCATCAACATAAATTTCAACCAGAATAAAAATTTACATATAAATATTAAACCATAAAATACAAATGAATACATACAAGGAAGGTTATATTTTTTCCATATGATATCTAGGATAAAAATGAAAAGAACAAATCAACAGAATTGGCACATAATTGTTTTAAAGTCTATATTATATTACAAGTAAAACACAAGGAAAATTAAAAATGAATGAAAAGCTTCAAAAATACTTGAATGCCATAAGATAATGGGGCTAAAAGCCTTTTGAGGAATGAGTTTTATTGTTTTGTGGTTTTGGTGCAAACCAACTTCTCCATCTCCTGAGCCATACCTCCAGTCTATTTTGCTTTGGCTATTTTCAAGACAGAGTCTCACAAACTATTTGACTGGGTTGGCCCCAAAACATGATCCTCCCGATCTTGGCGTCCCATGTCTGGGATTACAGGCATGAACATCAAGCACCTTGTAAGATTGAGATTTAAAAAAAAATGTTAAGAAACATTGAAGGCCTTTGTGGATAATTGGCCAATTTTTTCCTAATTTATAGAAAATTAAATTAAATTGCTAGTAACTATATGGAAAAAATTAATTTCTCTTGAAAACAATCCAGACAGATAACTATATAACATTTTTTTGCTTATGGAAATGCAATTAATGCCTACTTTTGATGCACATTTTATTAAGTTTGAATTGTTTTATTAAAATATTAACAATAATAATAGTGACATTAGCAGTACTGTACTTAGTGTTCTCACTAACACACCATCAGTAACTCTGATTCTCTGTGGTAACTACCAGTCACATCTCCCTCCATTCTGTCCACCCAAGACTAATAGATTTCCTGAATTTGGTGCAGGACAATTTTTCTTTAAAAATAATTCTACTTCTGATATATTTATTCCTACATAATGTATCATTTAGCTCTTCTGTTTTTAATGGTTTTTTTTCCATGTTCTAATTTTTTTTCTTTGAATTTTTTGACCTCACTTGACTCACTTGAGGCCATGTTGAGTTGTAACTGCCATGACTGCCCCTACTTGACCCTGGTCAGTCTTTCCTGCAGTTTCCCAAGATAGTATAGAGAGGCAAAACCATTTGAGTGTTATGTGTAGCTTTTCACCTAGACTCTGGTGACAAGAATATGCTTGACTCTGATTTTAAGGAAAATTACACACATTCCAGCAAGGATGTAATCATTTGATGCTAACCAACATATATGCCCCTCCTTGTGACCCAAATTTCAGGGATCCACCTGGTCCTGTTGCCACCTAGACCATGCTTCTGTTAGTAAGTCACCCAATAAAATGCACCCGATAAATTCCTGGACCAGTCTGCCTCTTTCTTCAGTCTCCCAGTGGGGACACAGACTGGACCAGGTTGCTCAAGAATAGATTCACTACTTTCTCTTCATCTAAAGTTTTGAAATGCATGCATGGTGAAGTCTGTACTTGTAGTTCACTCATTTGTGAAACTGCATAATATGGATGCACCAAAACGTGTATACATTTAACTCCTAATAGATATTTAGCCAGTTGGTTTTTTAATCATTTTTTTTCTTTAAAAATTCTATGGGAAGTCCTATTATATGCCTGCTAATACTACATATGCAAAAGTCTTTTTTGTACATTTAAAGGCAAAACTGCTAGGCAATAAGGTGTGCACATTGTAAATTTAACAGGTATTGCCAAACTTTGAAAAGAGGTTGTTGTGATTTAGACTTACATCAGCAGCCATGGATAAGATGCTGTTGCCTCAGGTTTTTTCAGTGAGGAGGAACACAGACTTTGTGAATGAATGCTTAGGCAAGTGTTCTACCACTAAGTTATCGTGACAGCCCAAAGAGCTTTTCTTGTATATAATCTTGTTAATTGCATTCTACTCAAAATAACGTGTGTTCCAAAATGACATATTTTCTGTGGGTCACATTCTTCTCTGACCCTCAAAATTTAGCAACCTAAGAAGGAATACATAATTCTGAGACAGTATAAAACATAGTCACAGAAACCTTACCTGTCCAAACAAGGTAGAGAAAGGTGCCCTTATTCATAAAATCCAAGCTGTTTCCCTAGAGTCCAGTGAGTCAAGTCGCAGGGCCTGGGGACTGAGTGACACCGGGCTTCCAGTTCATCAGTGATAGTAGGTGTGTCCTTTCTTCTGCTTCCCTCTACCTATATCCCCTCTCACTGCCTGCCAGGAGTCTCTCCTCCCCTTCAAAAATACTCTTCCCTTTACTTTTACATTAGGGCTTTGGTGATTTTACCTCCTGCTCATCCTTTTCCCTTCTATGAAGTTGGCTTGAATGATTTCATATATCATCTGCTGCGGTAACTGGGTTCACAGCATTGGTTTTGCTTTTGCCTTTGTTTATATAGAGTGAGAATCAAATGAACATTCTTTTAAATGATTAATCTTCACCTAAATTAAATTGGTTTTATTTCAAACTCTGTGCTTTTTAGTGCATGTACACTTGTGTGTGTGTACACTGAGTCACAATCAGCATTTAATCTCCCCACAGCATAGTACTGATAATAGTTCATTGCTAAAAGGATAGATTACAACTGGACTCCTTCACCCCTTTGAAATTGTTCATAAACACATCTTTAGAATAACTGTAGCAGAAAACTATTAATGAGAGTAAAAATTGTATACTAGTTGTGCTTCAAACATTGAGAAAAAATAATTATTAAAAGCTATTATAAATATGTCCTTACCTGAAAAGTGTTGGGAAGCTATTTGATTTTGTCCACATTAATCACCTTACATATTTTCAAAACTCTTAAATAATTTCCTAAGTCCTTTGGTCACTCAAGTTTTAAAGAATTAATTTCTTTGCATAAATTCTGGCTGAAGTATCCTGTTGAACAAACCTCAATGAATTTTGCTGTAATTCAATTAAGACAAGTTCCAAATAGTAAATTTGATGTTTTTGGATCTAATGATGTCTATTGGCAGAGGAGTGTGAATATAAAGCAATAATTAAATTGTAGTAGGACTTGCTGTGAGGGTCCTCCAGCAAACCCTCATGGAGGTTTTTTCTTCTCCCCTCATAGGCTTGTTATCACCATGCTCTCACCACGTTGCCTTTTAATTCTCCTTTTTCTATCATGATATAATCTCAAATCCATGTCCCTTGTAGACCCAAATCTTTACTGACAAATGTCTTGTGGTTTCCAGCTAGCCCGTCACTTTTCTTCTCATCAGATTCCTCTCAGTCAATCTGAAGCTGGCCCCTATGTTACTTTGAAAGCTGGTATCTTTTCTGAGATAACAGATGTCTACATTCCAAGAATTTTTATGTTTTATTTTGGTTTTAATTGACACATAACACTATACATATTTGTGGATGCAGTGAAGAGTCCTGGGCTCTGCTCACTGAAGCTTGGATTGGACTCTGCCTGTGACAGTCACCAAAGCATCACTGCAATAACACTGAGAATTGTTGAACAGAATCTGAACCAGATACCAACTTCATATCTGATGTTCACCTGCAAATTTTGTTTTCCCAAAGGATTCAATGTTTACATACACATTATATATTTAAAGAAGCACTTTTTGTTTTTTCTTTTATAATCAGACCTTGTTCCTCTAGCTTTGTTTGTTCTTGCTAGTCAGTGTTGCCTGCTCTGCTTTCTGCTGAGCTGGCCCTAGCTCTGTATTGAGTTGTTTATTCCCTTCAGGCATTCTTTGGACTTTATTCTTTCACCTTTGGAATCTTGTTACCTCCCTTTTCCAATTATCATGAACAATGTTCTCATCTATCTAAGATTTTTCTTCAGGGACTTGGATTCAGGGGAAATGCAATCTATGAATTTCTAAGACTATCTCTAGTTCTCTTCCCTCTTCTGTAGAATTCACATTATATTATGTTTATATTGTCTTCTAGAAAAATACCTCCAGTAGCATTTACTTAGCTGTAACCATGATTCAGAGGTAAATTCTCTGATAGAAATAATTGTTCCCATTTCTCTAATGAAGAAGGCAAAATCCAAAACTTGAATCATTTTTCAAATTCATGCAGTTATTAAGTTTTAGAAGTAAAATGTATACCCAAGTCTGTCTTATTTTATAAATTCAGTTCAAACCACTTATTATATGGCTCTCAACAGATTGTATATAGTTCTTTCCTAGAAATTTTATCATTTTTTTTATAAGAAAAATCTATGATAATTTGTACAGGACATTATTTAAAAAGAAAAACAAAGGGCCCTGCTATCACAAGAGATACTTTTATACTTGCAGCATAAAAAAATCAACTGAATATTTAATGCATATTTCACTACATATTTTTCCTTAGCTTTTATCATGCTGTTTCTTTTAATTTAAGAGAAGCTGAGTTTGTGGTAGCATTTAAAATACCTATAAACAATGTGGATAAAATTTATTTTCTCTTTCCATATAATATCTGGGAATAACTATTTCTAATTTTTATGTAAGCTTTCTGAACCTTCATAATAGCCCCAAAGTATTCAACTAGGTGCACAAACCCAAATTTAATTGAAAATTTTCCATATTCTAACATATAAGAATATATAATTCTTATTTAATATATTGGGTTTTTTTTTACCTTATAAGTAATGAGTTCACTAAGCTTCTTTCTTTAAACTTTCAACTTTAAAATAGTTCTTGATTTCCAGAAAATTAAAATACTACTACAGAGAATTTCCGTATATCTCACATTAAAACCAATATCAGTAAGTTATGGAGTAAAGTCCATAATTCATTCAGATTTCCTGAGTTCTTACCTCTGCACAAGGTCCTGTATTACACTGAGTCCTCCAGTCACATCAGGTTCTTGTTGTGTGTGTTGGTAGTACCACTGTCTCCTACTTCCCTTGTTCTTGGTGACCTTGATAGGTTTGAGGAATACTGGTCACGTATGTTGTATTGCTCCAGAATTGAGATTTATCTATTTGTTCCATTATTAAATATGGGTTTTGCATTTTTAGGCACAGAAGCAGAGACTTAATGTGCTATCTTCATCTATCATTTCAAAGGGGCAGACCACCAATATGACATCGTGGTTAATGACCTTGGCCTGCTGACTGAGGCAGTATTGATCAGGTTGCTCCACTAGTTACTCCATTTCCTGCTTTTTCTATACAATATTCTTTGGAAGGAGACCACTGTGTGCAGCCCACACCTGAGAAGAGGGACTTATATACTATCTACTTGAGGGTAGAATGTCTACATAAATTATGTGGCGTCTTCTGCACTGTGGATTTGCCTCTTAGCCTCATTTTTTGACTTACCATCATAAGAAGGTACTATTATATTCCCTGAAACAGTGCTGTCTTAAGGCAGGGACTGCAAACAGCCCTTTCAGCCCACTGCAGGCTTTGCTGGAAGTTGAAACTATCCCAGATGGCCACAGCCTTAGAAATTTTCCTGAAATTTGGCCTCTCTCCCTGCCCCTTTCTCTTGCCCTTCTCTAGCACCTTTCCTCTCTCTCTTCTTGCAGATGTGAGGAACACAGGAGGTTTGTACCTCCATTCTAGTATTCTGAAGTTACAGAGATTCCAGACTGCATTGCCAATTCTTTGAGAGTGATACTGTGATGACAGAAGTGTACTGAGGAACACTCTAATGTTAGGCAAATTAATAACTCCTCTATTAACACACTTCAGAAACTGTTTCCTGAGTAACTCTCACCCAGGCAGAACCTACTGGGCTCAGAACCAACATCTGCAAACAATGTTTTAGAGCATCCCTGTAGACTGAGCTAGCACCATGTTTCCTGCCTCCACTGCAGGCCAACCTGCTTGCTGTTAGTTGCTTAGAAGCAGGAAAACAAACCTAAGTGTGGAACAAAATGAGTAACAAATGTTCCCTGTTAGATTCCCTCTGCTTACACTCTAGTGGAAAAGGAGAGTGAGATTCTTCCAAAGACAGAAAAGCAGGCACCTCTTCAAAAAAAGGACTGATGACTGGTGTGTCCTCAGGTGAAGAGACCTCTGTTTGCCCCTTTGGACTTTTCAAATCCATGAAAGAGGTTGGAAATCTGAACAGAGAGACACTGGTTCTGGGCTTCTTCTGGGACACTGAATGTCAGACCAGGTGTTCTTCATCACAAAGAGAGCACCAGCAATGGGTTATCCTCAGGGATCCAGAAACTCAATTTTTTTAAAGTTGTTTAAAAAGTGAATTGAGTTGGGAGGCAGTGGCTTGGGCCTGTTATCCTAGCTATTCAGGAGGCAGAGATCTGAAAGATGTTGGTTCCAAGCCAGTCCAGAAAAGTCATTTGCAAGACCCTATCTCAAAAATACCTGACACATGTACAAATAAAATGCCTGGTGGAGTGATTCAAGTTGTAGAGTACCTGCCTAGCAAGCATGAGGCTCTGAGTTCAAACCCTAGTAACAACACCAAAAAAAAGTTCATTGAAAGCTACTTACTAAATAAAATAAATAATATATATTCTGAACCAATTATCTTAATTTCATGACTAAATACAATATTTATTTATTTATTTATTTATTTTTTAAAATATATCATTAATTTTTTTTTTCATTTTTCTTTTATTATTCATATGTGCATACAAGGCTTGGTTCATTTCTCCCCCCTGCCCCCACCCCCTCCCTTACCACCCACTCCACCCCCTCCCGCTCCCCTCCTCAATACCCAGCAGAAACTATTTTGCCCTTATCTCTAATTTTGTTGTAGAGAGAGTATAAGCAATACAATATTTATATTTTCTTTTCAGCCTCACTACGGAAATGCATATCTCATGAAATCTTTACCATTAACTAAGTAATAGCTAAATTAAGTTATCAGATGTTTGAAGACTGAATTTTTCTAACTGATAAATGGAAGTTTTAATTTCATTTCACCTTTACAGTGAAGTGTGATGACTGACTTTCACTGCAGCACCTTGACAGCCACTGAGGTCACTTACCTCAAGCTGTCATCTGCAGTCCCTTATCCATCAGACTGCTGATCCTCAGGTGTGTTTTACTGACAGTGCACACATCATTTATCAGTCAGCACGATCAAAGCACTATCAGAGTATCTGGAAAAATCATTTGTGCATTGTTGACAAGATAAATTACCATGCTAAGTTTGAAATTGTTAATTATGACTGGCTAAATGCAGCTCCCCTGTGTAATTTGCTTACTTATAGTCTTTTAGAATTAAAAAGAATGTATATGTGTATGTATAGTAACATGACAGGTGAACATTGCTAATGTAAGAAGGAAACCCCATGGAGTATATATGAGCTATATGGTTAATAGTGAGCATTAATGAGTCTTCTGTTTAGAAAAATTAATATACAAATTACTTTATATTGAAAATGACACCCTTGGTCAAAATGTTTCTACTCCAATAGACAATGTGTAACTGTCAGATGTTACTGGAAATACCAACTTAAATCTATTTTGTACTATATTATTTAGAATGTGGTTAGATAACAAATTTTTCATGCTAATTAATTCCATCTTGCCACTTACAGAATGCTGCCTGCAATAATTCAATCACATTCATGAGTCTAAAGTTTTGAAATTTGGCCATAATCAAACTTTAAAATGATGTATGAACTGGTAATCCAGCACACTGAAAATAGCATGAAAATTAAAAAGGTAATCAATAAACTAAAACATAAAATGTTGAGTCTCCTTTAAAGTAGAATTTTAAATCAAATACCTTTGCTTGTGTCTAATTTAATTCAAGACATATCTTGGCTTAGAAATATATGGAGAAGGCAGAACACTAAGGAGAAATGAATGTTCTCCTTGTACTGAACACAATACACATTCCCCAAGTTTGGCGGCTTCCTTCAGAGCATGTGCTTTTTAACATTTCTAACAATTTAACAAGGAGGTGAAGGATGCAAAGCTCAGAACTGACTGGTGCTCCAGCTGGCCTCCATTCCTGGGGCATCTAGTAACTCAAACAATATCATCACATCAAATCCTACCCAGAATCTAAGGGAAATATGTAGCACCCAGATCTTACTGAGCTCAGAAGACCTTGATTAAGATCAAAATGTATTTCCTGTGCTCCAAAGTTCTAAAAATTGGTTATGTATAAAGGAAATAGCTCACAATTAATTATCAAATTAGAAGATATGGTGGGTTTGCTGGGACAGGGGGTGGAAATCAGTTTTACTGCTCAGGTAAGGAGGGAAGGTGGGCTTCTGCTGAGGTGTGCATCCAAACACCAGAAGATGGAAGTTTTGCTTTGCTGTACCAAACCCTGGGTCTTTAAGAATCAGTCAGACTTTTCCTTTTAATTTTTTTCGTTACCAAGTTAAATTATTTACCACATGGCAGAGGTCATGATTAGCATTTAGTCAGTTACAATCTTAACCAGGGGGTCTGTGAGTTTGGATGAGAAAAAACAATATATATCAGTTTTGTTAAATTATAATTAAAATTTAGCGTTTTTGTCAAGAATGAATGTAAAAACTAGCATCCTTTCTATATCAACAAAATCAATAAAATATTAAACATTATAATGCTTATATATTAAAGGCATCCCAGAATATTATTAGCTCATCACCACAGCGATGGTATTTATTAAATTAAGTGTACCTTATTAAGTCCTGGTGCTTATTAGTCCCACTGTTAGCTCCTGTTTAATGAAATAATAAAGAAGCACATTTAAAACTGTATTCCAACATCTTTTATTTTCTTTGTGATTACATGCATTTTAATTATTCTTCTGAGAAAGGGCTCAAGGGCACACACTGCCCAAGGAAAATGGGGAAATTTAATAGTCTTTATCAGGACAGAATTTCCAATGGCAGGGCAGAAAGTGGAGGCAGTTTGAAGCCAGTCTTCTTCCTACTTCACCATGTTGAAATGAGATGTACGGTGACTTTCCTGAATAAAAGATAGTAGAGATAGAACAAGGTGGAAGAACACATGGCTGGGGGCCACATCTTGTCACTGGCATCCTCTAGGATGCAAATAATGCATCTGCACATGGCATAGAACCTTCAGCTTCAAAAAACTGGAGGACTTGGCCAAAAACTCTGTCATGGACAACCATGATGGGTAGGAGTCTACACCCTTGTTTTCAGGGAATCTGTCAACACTTTAACTTCCCTCAGGATGCTAACCTTTTTGGGGAACAGGAAAGTACACTGTTGGTAATTAGATTTACTGCCATCACTGTCAGCATCAATGGGATTCATTTTGATATAAAGAGAGTGGGCATTTCCATTCCATGGAAGTGTCTGAGGAACCAACCACATTCTTTATTATTTTGTTGTACTATTAGCATTCTCATTATTGTCACTGAATAATGAAGCATTAATGGAGCTGTTATTTCAAGTTCTGATTCTTGGAGGGAATGACAAAGCTTTATTTTTTATAGTTTTTGGAAACTATGGTCTGATATGGAAGATATTCTTGTGAACTATTCCACACCAGGAGAAGACATCTTATAATAAGTAACACCAATGACTTTCAAGCAGAATTTATGAATATCAGCTTCCATCTTTCTTTGCCCAGCATCACCAGTGTGTGTCTTATGGAGGTAAATTGTGTTGACTGCAGCAGAGCAGGAACACAGCCATGGGCGCAGGGCTGGGCAACACTAAGTTTGCTTTCCAGCAGGAGGAAAACAGGAGGAGAATGGTCACAGTAACTTATTGACAGGTGAGAGTTGTGAAGCATGGGCTGTGTCACAGGAAGTAGAGAGGGGGCCTGAGGTGGTGAGGACAACCTGTCTTGAAATTTCTTCCAAGACATTGATATTGAGAAGGAGCTAATTATGCTAAAGCCAGAAAAGACTGGAGAAGTTCCTGGAAAAAGCATGGTTGAGCTAGGAACAGAAAAAAGGTATGTTTCTGAACTTAGTGGATAAAACAATGTGAGTGAGTTGGAACCATAGCCAGAAATCTGGCTGTTCTTGTACACTTAGATGTTTTAAGGATAATAGGCTTGCCTGGGAAACATTAGTTCAGTAGCCTCTTTCAAAAAGCATGAGGGGGAACAAGATTGGATACAGAGTGAATGGTACATGGCAGTAATCAGAGTTCAAGATGACAAAGTCCAGCAGGACATGGTGGCTCACCTCTGCCATCCCAGCTACACTGGAGGGAAAAATTGGGAGGATTGCTGCTGCTTGAGGCCACCCCTGGCAAACAGAGAGACCCCATATCAGCCAATGGCTGGGAGTGTTGGCATGCACCCTGTCATTCCAGATACATGGGAAGCTTAAGCAGGATGAAAGTGGTCCAGATTAAGCTATGGAAAAGTATTCAAGACCTTATTCAAGAATAACTAAAGAAAAAAAAGCTGGGGGTTTGATTCAAATGGCAGGGTGCCTTCCTAGCAAGCATAGAGCTCTGAATTCAAACCCCAGTACCAGCAAAAAAGGAAAAAAAAAAAAAGAAAAAGAAAAGGTCTGAGCCACACTGCTGACAAATGGAAAGGAAAGGGTACAAGTAAGATAAGATACATCTTTTAGGCCGCTTTCACAGGGCTTACTGAAAAAATCAATTTAATAGACACTAGGAAAATTTAAAATTTATTTTCCATACCATGACATTCACTTTAAAATAAAATGAGATATTGATTATTACTAAGTCAGGACTAGCCAGAGGGCACTGCTGAGTAAATCAGGACATAGATTTAAGCACAGAGAGAAACAAGACTGACTTTGGCTTCATTAACTCTGCAGATGGCAGTGTGCTGATTGGTAGAGTCAGAAAATTTATGGCAGAACAGATATGGGAAAAAAACATCTTCTTTTTGCATGACCAATCTGAGAAACCTGTGTGTGTGTGTGTGTGTGTGTGTGTGTGTGTGTGTGTGTCTGTGTGTCTGTGTGTCTGTGTGTAATCACAGGAACTTGATACGGTTAAAAGTTAAATGTAGCTTAGGAAGGCAGGTACTGCTGCTCTACTGTGGATTCCCTCATTAATTATCTAAAATAGCTAGTAGCACTTTATAATTTTCTATCATAAATTTACTGAAAAAGTAAGTAAACAAATATATTTTATAAGAGATTTTAGGAAAGTAACATTGTCATTAAATACATAAAAATGTATTTCCTTTACATTACTCTGTACTTCATAATTTTGTTTACATACACAGAGCTCATCATTTCAAAATTAGAACGATGAAAGATAAGTATAATGACTCTTAAGTCCTATAAAATAGCACTTATTTTTTGAATATAATTATAGATCTTTACATTTTAGCAGATATGCTAATTGAGAAAAATGTGTTCAATTAAGAAAAATACTATCCTTTGATAAATAAACTGTCCTATAACTTGTAGACACAAATTCTAGATGGGTACCTTGTGATGTTGAATAGTACCAGTTTCCAGATTGAGGGAACCCAAGGATACACAAAATGATTATGTTATAAGAATTGTATGCACATACACTCCATATAATCCCTCGAAATTCTATTTCTGTGGATATATTATTGTTAGCATAATGTAATGACAAAGTGGTATATATATATATACAAATATATGTACAGATACAGAGGTATATATATACATATATATATACACACACACATATATGAATATATATGTACACGCTCCCCTATAGTGATAATAATGATCATCCTTGGGTTACCTTTTGATGGAGTGGACTGAAAGTCTGGCAAGATAATTACATAATAATGTTTGACTGGCTCTATGCCCACCCTCTAAATAACTAGATATGCAAAATGTTCTCTCTTTTTCTAAAGAAAAATCACAAATCTAATTGATCAATAATGTCTCAAAAGAACTTGAAAATCACCTTAAAAATTTTTTAAAATTTAAGTTGATTTAAAAATAATCATATTCTGCCTTAAATGCCTGAGAATTACATTAGTGTGAATACAGTCACTACTCCTTCCTTTGTGTTTAATTCAATCAACTGTTCTCTGGAACCATGTCCTTCCTTGTCTTCCCCAGATCCAATGTAATCATCCCTAACTTTCTGCCTATTCTTATATTACACTTATCTGCAGTCTTCTAGGCTTCTGGCTAGTCTGTTCGTACATTTGTGCTTCTCCTCTTCCAGTATGGGGTCTGCAAATCAAGTACTATTAAAAATAATGCTATACAAGTAAAAAAAAAATCGCTTTAACTTTTTGAACCTTAGTTGCTTTCCCAGTACAGTCATAAAATTTAAATTAATGGCTTGCTCAATTAAATCATGAATAAATAAATGATGATCATAAAAATGAAAATCATATTTGGATACCTGATATTCATTCCATTCATTTCCTAAACTACAAGGAAGAACTCTTTTTTTTTAAATTGTTTCATTATCATATGTGCATACAAGATTTGGGTCATTTCTCCCCCCTTGTCCCCACCCCCTCCCTTACCACCCACTCCGCCCCCTCCCTCTCCCCCCCACCCCCTCAATACCCAGCAGAAACTATTTTGCCCTTATCTCTAATTTTGTTGAAGAGAGCGTATAGGCAATAATAGGAAGGAACAAGTGTTCCTGGTTGAGATAAGGATAGCTATACAGGGAGTTGACTCACATTAATTTCCTGTATATGTGTGTTGCCCTCTAGGTTAATTCTTTTTGATCTAACCTTTTCTCTAGTTCCTGGTCCCCTTTTCCTATTGGCCTCAGTTGCTTTTAAGATATCTGCTTTAGTTTCTCTGCGTTAAGGGCAACAAATGCTAGCTAGTTTTTTAGGTGTCTTACCTATCCTCACCCCTCCCTTGTGTGCTCTCGCTTTTATCATGTGCTCAAAGTCCAATCCCCTTGTTGTGTTTGCCCTTGATCTAATGTCCGCATATGAGGGAGAACATATGATTTTTGGTCTTTTGGGCCAGGCTAACCTCACTCAGAATGATGTTCTCCAATTCCATCCATTTACCAGCGAATGATAACATTTCATTCTTCTTCATGGCTGCATAAAATTCCATTGTGTGTAGATACCACATTTTCTTAATCCATTTGTCAGTGGTGGGGCATCTTGGCTGTTAAGGAAGAATTCTTAATCTCATCTTTAAAGAAATCACAATTTAAGTTTGGCCATTTTATGATTTGTTTGAAAATATGCACACAGACATCTGCATATATTTTTACAGTAAGATATAAATTATACCACTAAATATGGAGTAATACATACACATGGGGAAAGTAAAGAATCATAGCCCACAAGTGTTGTTATTTTCTTTTCCAATATTAATTTATTAGAAGTTCAGTTTCTCAGAGAGAATGATAAATTTTAAGAAAACACTAGAAAATTTTACTCTCAATGGATTTCAATTCAATATTGGAAAGATGTCAGAAACTAGTTTGCATGCCTTTTGGGACTCCCCCTAAATTAAAATATTTTGTAAAATAATTAGAAATGCAAGCTTATTTTGTACTACTGCATCCAAACTAATATATCAAATAGATGAGTGAATCAGTAGAACCATAAATTTTAATGGAATAGAGAATAAGTCTTCACAAAAATAATAATATCTTCCAAAGTGTATTTACAAGTCATTTTGGCAAGTATATTTTCATAGCATAATTTATGTAATCAAAATGAAGTACATACTTTCAAACATGGTTGTAAAACTACTTATGGGGGCACTACTCTATTTTATGGAAATAAAGTAATTTAGATGAACTTCAGTTTTTCATTTCAAATGTCACAAATCTTTCTGTGATTTGTTAAAAATGTCAGCTTCCTGTCTGTAATTTGTTTAAAATGTCATCTTCCTTTCTTTAGTACTTATCCATGACTGTATTTTGTTTCTAAATATCATCATTTAAAAAAACACTCTATGGTACACTTTACATTGAAAAGTTTCCTTCTGATATTAAATGCATAATATTTGCATCATGTACCTAAACCTTGATAGAGTGAATGTATTTCCACATGGAATCTACCGACAACTAATCCAGGTAAAGCTTGCAAATTGCATTCACTCAGCATTTTGACTGTATCATCACCATCAACACCACCACCACCATCACTATCATCATCATCAATCATAATCTATTGAATAAATGTCATTGTGGCTTTCCATAAACAAACTTTTAATCTTTATATGCTAGTGAATATTTCCCTTTCAGTCAAATCTCTGATTGAGATTGCCATTCAGAAATCTGACATCAGAGAAATCCTCCTAGGACAGCAGAAGGAAGAACACTGGACACTCTTCAGTAATGTTGCTAAAATAGAGTGAGCCAGAAAATTAGTCACAGTACATGATACCTTGTTGTGTAAACTTAGTTTGGGAGGTTGAAATAATTTTTGATAGGAAGTGGTTTTCATGTTATGATCAGGTAAGAAATTCCATATAAAGGCAAGTGAACAATTTAATGAGTATACTATGCTGATAAGGAAATAAATATCATAACTTCTACTCAGAGCTCTTATACCATGAGCAACCTGCTGCTGCTCCAGTCTTAAGGTGCATGGGACTCTACAAAGAAGTGTACTCAATAAATATCTCTTAGAGAAAAATTCAAGGTTTTGAATTTCTAGGAAATGTTTCTGATTCTTTGCCGTTTATTTCTTGGCCAGTGGAACCAAATGGACAGCTTCTATAGTGTGCTCCTCACACTATCCCTCCTCAACTGGATTCTCTGGCCCTTTCAAAGATAGTGTAATCACCTAAAATTCCTTAAGAAGTCCATTTTCTGTTATAATCAGTTAGCTTTACTCCAGTTTGTACAATAACTGTAACTGATGAGAAGCCTATGCTTACATATGCATGAAGAGAATATTGGAACCAAATGTTTTGGCTGAAAAGCAGCAGGGTGAGCTGATGGATCCTTTGAAAACCCCTTCACTATCATCCTTGTTAGAAGGTAAAATACATGCAAAAATTGTTCATGTGACTCTTATGAAAGAGAAAAGAGAGGCACTGAGGAATGGGCACCTTGCCAGGATATGGGTGTCAGTCCATAGTGCACAAGTAGCACAAGTCTCTATCTAGGCAGTTACTCTGATCCCCTGTGCATGGCAGATACAACCTTACCTATCCTGGAGGTATTAGTGACAAGATAAGGCATAGTATTTTTATGGCTTGGATCTTCAATGTCCCCAAAGACCAAGTGTTGAAAGTGTGATCCCCAATTGAGGGCACTGTGGGAACTCATGGAATCCTTGGAAGTGTAGACTCCTGGAAAACAGAAAGCTCAGTTTCCCAGAGTTAGGCCAATGGGAGCACACCCTTGAAGGTCATATTGGACCCTCAGTCTCTTTCTCTCTCTTTGCTTTCTGGCCACCATGAGATGAAGAGACTCTCTCAATCAGGTAATTCTGCCTCACCACAGATTCAGAACAACCTGGGACTGAAGCAGCCATTGGACTGAGAAAGATTAAGTTGATCTTTCTCAGGTATTTTGTCACAGTGACAGAGAACTGACTCACACTAGTATATAAATCCCTGTCCGTTTATACTTTGTGTGCTAGGAGCTGTGGTCAGATGATGCCAGCAGTACTAGAAGGTAGTTCTACCCTAACCACTATCAACAGTGTCCTCATCAGCACTCCCCAGGGAGCAAAATGAGAGCCATGCCTGAGCTTAGACTTTAGCAGTTCTCTAAAGTTATGGGGAATAATGAGACATTCAAAAGAGAAACTACAATTGTCAACAACATTCCCCCTCCTAGAATGAAATGATAATTGTGTCTGCAAAGGGACTAATAGCACACACAGAGTCCTAAGTTTCTCACACATCGTGGGAGGTTAGCAGGATGATTACTTTTCTTGAGAAAGGATCAAAGGGGTCATCTTAGGGAAATTAATTATTGTCTCTACACTTGTCAGGAGTCTATGGACACATATATCTATGTGTGAAAAATTAGTACATAAGTTCATTCTCAGGGAGTATAATCATGTTCAGAATTACTTAGCATCAAATTCAAATTCAAAGTAACTTGGATATGATTTCAATGATAAACTTAAGTTCAGAATATTATTAGACATCTTTGGCTAGGGAAGATAGGGCAAGAAGCATAAAAGTCTCTCTGAGTTTGAGAGAGTATGTAGGATATATCTAAGGCTCACTGCCCTGCAATGGACAGTAATGATAATGACAAATCGAATATTTTTGCAATCTTACTATGTGTCAAAGCGCTACAAGGTATGTTATATTCCAATGGTTCCTTAATGATCATAGAAGCCCTGTAATGCAGATTCTCTACTTATGTTACTCAGACTTTTTGTTGCTGCGGCAAAATACCTGAGAAAAGACTCAGAGAAGGAAGGATTCATTTTGGCTCGTGGTTTTAGAGGCTTCAGTCCATCATGGTTGGGAGGATGTGGCAGAGCAGGGCAGTTCATATCATATTGGGAAGAAAGAAGGGGGGCACATTTCATCACTAGCAGGCTTCTTTCATCTTCCGTTTTTATTTTATCCAGACTCCGGGCTATTGGATGGTGCCACCCACATTCAGAGCAGCTTTCTCCCCACCGCTTAGTTTATGTTCTTTGGAAAGCACCCTCACAGACACAGGCAAGTGAATTTTACTAATCACCTAGGTCAGTACTATTCAAGACAATCAAGTTGACAACCAAGATCAACCACCACAAGACTTACTCACCATTAGTCAGAAAAACTGAGGCCTAAGGTCACATAACACATAGGTATGATACTAGGAGCCAGCAGTCTTTATTTCTGTTGTTGATTTTTTTTTGTTTGTTTGTGTCAGGGTCTTGTTATATAGTCCAACCTGTTCTGGAACTCCTTTAACTTTTGCCTGCCTGCCTCTGTTTCCTAAGTGCTAGGATTACAGGCATGCACCACCATTATGGCCAATGGAGGAAGAATTCCCAAAGTCTGGGATCAGATTTTATCAGGGTGCTATGAGATAGTAAAGGATATAAGTTATTTCAATGTGTTATTTTCAATAGGTAAAATAATTAAATACAGATTACTTTAGAAAGTTCAAGAAGGAACTTAAGTGTGAGGCTACTTGAGAAAACAGTAATGAAATTATCCCTTGACAAATGTTGAATCTGAGGAACATATGATTTCTAAATAGGAGGGTGATCCCAGATGGAGAAAATAGGTCTGCCTTTCATCATAGTATCTCTCCTAAAACTTCAAAGAGATTAGGATACAGAGGTGTGGAAAACATCTATGAATGTGTCTTTCATCATAAAGAGATAGCCATGAGCGTCACCTCAACCCTGTCCTACATAGGCCTTTATCCACAAGGAGGATTCATAAGACCATTAACTGCCATACTTAGGTGAGGTGAGGTGGAGCCAGGCAAAGGTGCTCATTGTCAGCATAGGTGATTGGCTAAGCATGCTCTTGTGTATTCTGGTGCCAGTTTGGAAATGTATGCATAACTTAATCAAGATAAAGACAAGAAGTAGAAAACCTTAGCATTCACAGTGGAGTTTTTATTGCATTCATAAAATAGGAACTGGTGCTGCAGTGACTAGCAAGGATAGAACTAAGTAGGTATTTTAAGTACATTTTCAGTTGAGTGTTGAACCCCATTTCTCACTACTTGCAGAGTTATGACAGTAGCTGTATTAAAGAAACAAGTCAGCATCCACAGGCATCAGACAGACCACAGAGAGACAGGTAATTTGTTGTGGTGTCTTTACCTCAGACAGATGACATCAAATCTAGTAAGAGAACATGACTATCTAGAACAAATACAAGGGGGTTTCTGGGGGAGAGAAATCTATGACAGTGATAGTGACATCAGCATGGGGCTTTGCCCAAAAAATGTGCCCAAGTTATGTGACCTTGGCCCATCTCACCCACCTGCAGGGGAAATTAAAACTTGTGAAAACTGATGAAGGACTGAACTTTGAAGAGTGGCCGTTGGAAAAGAAAATAACTCATTTCTAAACATGCCAGCCCCTGGTCAAGAAATCAAATGAACCCTCACCATAAATGAGTTGTGGAAACAGTGGATTTTTCCACAGAAATATTTCATTATGTGCATAAAGAAAGCACATGCTTGAGCTAATATTGATTACAAATCCTTCCTGTGTATAATTTCATCTTATCCTTAAAAATGATACATCTTCCTTAATTTGTATATATATTTTCACTATCTCTAGCTCCTTTAGAGTACCTTATAATATTCATACATGGTCATATATTCATGTATATTTCATAATCAAGATTATGAATGAGAAATAAGAATAAAAGTGAGTGAAATCAAATCATGTCCATTCCTTCTTAATATTGGTGAACAAGAAACCTTAACCCAACTCTAACCCAGGAAGACTCAGTGGAATGAGAACTTTGTATGAATTTGTTTGCCCTTCCATAGCGATAGTGACCATCTGCACTGTACCACTCTATTGCGAATACAAGGCTGTAGAAATGATCATTTGGTGACTAGGTTTCAAAATACTCCAACAATTGTTAGGCTACTTTAAAATATAGCATTAGAATAATTGCAAAATTACAAGGAAACCCAGTCCAACACACATGATCCACTGGAGAATGGTTGCTCAGACTTTAGAATTTTTGAGTCAGTGTGGGGTGTAGGAGTTCCTCCTTTTGCAATGAATGTAAGGGGCATAGAGAACACAGAACCCTATAAGCATGACTGTTTGTGGTGCTGGTGGAAGTAAACTGACAGTCAAGGGTGACCTGGAAAGTGGTGGGGGAGGGGATGTTGGGGAACTCCATGTACTATAATGTGTGTCTCAACTGAGGTTTCCACTCAAACCTCTACATACTAAACTTAATTTTAGGGTCAAAGGAAGAAATTGGCTCATATTTCTAGGAGTGGATGTTATTGAAATTTTGAAGAATATTCTGGAACACTGGCCTCATAAGTGGAACTACCCTTTAAGGCAGGACAGGAAAGATATTTCGAGACAAGGAATTTTAATAAGTACAGGATGTATTACAGGTTGTCAGTGGTTGGTGAGTCCAATGGCATTGTGATGGCTTGGTCATTGGGTAAAGTATCTAAAATTACAACACCATTCCAGAGGCAGGAGAAGGAAAATAAACAGGCAAAGAAAAGAACAGTAAAAATAGACACTTTACTGTGAAAAAAAAGAGGCTTTTAGTAAAGGCAAAATACACCTGGACAGCTGGTGGAGTGGCTCAAGTGGTAGAGAACCTACCTACTAAGTGCAAAGCTCCAGGACCAACAAGGAAAAAAAAAGTACACCTGGAGACTTGAGGCAACTGCCTCAAGTCACCACCACCGGCTCCATTGTTAGGCAATAGGGGAATGCAAATCTGTTGGTCCAGACTTCTGGGTTTGTCCTTAATGCTCCTTTAACTCTTAAATGGGCCAAGAAATGGCATGTCAGCTGACTATGTGAAGGCAGACAGGCAGGCATTTGTTCAGTAGCAAAAATAAGGTTTAGCACATGGTTCTCTTTGCTCTTCTTGGTCTACAGTGGAGGAGCATATGGTGGTATTCTTTGGTTTTATATTAAGTATGCATACTCAGCTTGGAAGTGATGATGGGAGCCACTGGAGAGGGTGTTCGTTTGTCATCATTGCAGGGTGCTTGTTCCATATGGAATGTCCCAGATGTAGAGTGGGATATAGGCTCTCCCCTTTCCTGAACCTGCCTATGGTAACAGTTGAGCATTCCTAATTACAAATTATGAAATTCAAAATTCTTGAATGTCCCAAAGTGTTTAGTGTGAAAATCCTTCTCTAAATGGAAGGTTCTATAGCTGATCTCATGTGATGGGTCCTGGTACAAATAAATGCAAGCACACTAAAAATATTTTAAAATTAACTTCAAATAGGCCTGCATTCCTGGTTGCCATTTCCACATGTGGATTTCTGGTTGCAGCAAAGTGACAAGGAAATACTAGAGAACCTGTCCACTTCAACTTTGGCTGAGCCCCTCCCCCCACTTTATTGAACATATTAGATCTACCTTGTTGTTTTTAAAGAAGTAGCTATCTCCAATGAGCACAGTTTCCTGGAAAAAAACCTCTCCTCTCCAAACAAAAAAAAAAAAAAAAACTGAAGATGGCTTATGGGAAAAGATCTCTCCTCCAGGAAGCTAAAAGTAGGAATTACCAAAGAAGGTAATTTTTTGGCATGGAAAAGACCATTGATAGGATTTGGAAAGGATTCAAATTTGGAATCTATATTGATTGAGTCTTAGGTCTTCTTCCTTTCTTATTCAGTGTCTTTCAAATGACTTTCAAAATAAAATCTTATTTTGGCAAAGGCAAAAAAATTACCTTCAAGTTATGTGTGTAAAATGCATATGAGACATAAATAAATTTTATGCTTAGACCTGGATCACATTCCAAAGATAATTCATTCCATACATACAAATGTTCCAAAATGTGAAAAAGCTCTGCAATCCAGAAAACTTCTGCTTCTAGCATTTTTGGATGAGGAACACTAAACCTGTACATATGTTGGAAGTTTCATGGGGAAAATGAAGGATCAGAAGGCAGATAAGATAAATCTGAAGGACTATTATCAGGTTATTTTATGTGAAATACAGAAAGTAGCTATATCAAAGAGCAACACTTAACTGAAGGAAGACAGTGCTGTGAAATTCAGAAAATAACCCCCATTCTCAAAGTAAGGCTTTCATCTTAAATTAGAAAGGGAGAAGGAGTTCTCTGAAGATTGCCAACAGGTTGAGGTATGTCATCATGACAGATATTCAGCCAATATGTGGCACCAACTAAAACTTGGTCCCCTATGAGGAGCACATGTACAAAATGTTCCATGAAAAACAGAAACAAATCATGAGTAGGTAGATAATGTCGCAGAGAGGCATGGAGCAGGTCAGGAAGGGCATCTCAGACCTGCCCAGTGACAACCTACCTGAGGAGAACTTCAGTTTTGTTTTTCTACACCCCGTGGACAAGGAGGAAACTATAGGAAGAGTTTTCAAGCAAAAGCTTGAAATGAAAAAATTTCATTACTGCTAAACTCCAGTAGTCTGGTAGTTCAGTAAATATAGAACCCCTGGCCTTGTCCTCCCTAGGAGAAAATCTTGAAGCAGGAATGGCAATATGCCAAGTTGTTTGAGACAGCAAAAGGAGCTTTGCTGTTTTTTGCTTTTTAATATTGTTATAGTTGTGTAACTGGCAAATCTATAATGAAAGATACTAGAAGTTCTCTAAATAGTGATTTCCTAGTGGTAAAGATAAAGCCTAAAAGAGAGAAATCTTGAAGATTTTCGCAATCCAAATAGTTCAATGTATTCATGCTTCAACAAAAACCAATGTGTACAAATAACTCCATTTAGCAGAAATTAAATTAATTGCCAAATATTAAGGGCCGATAAAGTTATAAAACATGGAGGTCCAAAACTGGATGTGGGTGGTGAAGAAGTCTAGGGAATCTAACAGGCAGTTGAATGAACTCCATCTGTGCAGGTGGAAGGCAGTTACAGGCAGAGCTGCTGTACTGAGAACACAACTGTGCCAGGAGACTAACTCCAGTGAGAGCTGGAACACTTACAGGCAAGGCTCAGCACTACCTCCAGGGGCTAAACCAAGTGCAGTGATTGACTTTCTCCTTCCACAGAGCTGAAGTCATACTAAAGTGCTTAGTACATACTAAAGGGGAAATAAAATTGGTGCCTACATTGCAGAGTTAAATGTAAGAATGAAATGGACTCACAGATAAGTCACTTAAAAGAGGGCCTGGCTTATTGCAAGCATGCAATAAACATTAGCTATTGTCAGTATCACTGTGGGACAGAAGGCCCTGTGTTATTTTAAAAGTCAATTCTAGAGGAAGAAGAATCAGTTTTAGGAAGCCACTAGACAGGTATGCATAAACTCAGAGCAAAAGAAAAAAGTCCACTCTCTCAGCATTAGTCTACACTGACCAATCCCAAAACAGATAAAAATAAAAACTATGGCCATAAGAGACTATTGAGAAAATCATAAAATCATTGCAGATAAAGTTATTTAGTCAAATAATCAGAGAAGGACTTAAAATAAGTAGACCTAAGATGCCAATGAGACTAATTTAGAAATAATATCTACCAAAACAAAACAAGGAATTCTGATCCTAAAAGTGAGTAAAAATGAGACAACAAAAAATAATTTCTATAAGAAATTATCAGGAATATTTGAAATGAAAAATATAGTCTTTAAAGGAAAAATTATATTATAACATGTGCATGAGGCATGCACCCAGAATGAAAGAAACAAATACAGACAACAAATGTGTTAAGAAAAATAGAAGATACACTGGAATACTCCACTTTGTGTTTACTTAGAGTGCCAGATGAAGAAAATGGAGAATATGAGAGAGCCACAACTGAGGTTTTCCTGGAAATAAAGATGCCTTCCAATAAAAAGCCAACAGAAAACCTTTCTGATTTCCAATAAAGCTAAACACATAAGCCCAAGCTTAGGAATACCACAGTGGAAAGCCACCATGTTTTACTCGTATACTCTACACATTTAGGGTATAAAGACTGAAAGTTGGTTACCCTCCATGCCAGAAGACAAAGGATTACTATCTTCTAAGAGTGTTGAGAAAAACCAATAGACCTAGAAATTTATACCAGACAAAACATCAAGCAAGAACAGGGGCAAAATAGGAATACTTACAAACAGATAATGGAGAAGACATGTCACCACCTCATGCAACTGAACACATAGCAACATATACAAGTTAGCAAGATTAATCCAGAGGAAAGACATGAAAAACAAAGGGATTAAATGTTAATATATATTTATTACATGCTCCTAAAAATGTAAAATATTAATGTTAAAAGAGGAATTCAAAAAAATATCAAAACTATGTTAAGATTGAGGGTGTTGATGAATCTATGCAACAGGTGGTTAGGTAGTTTTCAACTCCATTTGCTGTGTAGCAAAGTAGAATACTGAACACCTGCAACTTGTTCACATGAAAGATACAGTAAAATTTAAATACAGCCAAAAAATAAAGAGGAATGCATCCTACTACTTGACAATGATGTGTGTTTATGAACTTGACATAGCCTAAACAACCACAGACTGAGTCATGGCTTTTTCATCTGTTAGTTTAGTGGTGGTGAGGGGGAGAGGGGCATAGGTCACAGTTTATTGACTTTCTGTGCCTCTGTTGTTCATCTTTAAAATTAGGATTATATTTATACTCACCTCCTAGACCTACTGTGAGGATGAAGTAAATCAGTGCTCGTAAAGCTCTCCTCCATATTCTGTGTTCTGAGGTGAATTTCATGCCTTTCTTCCAGTTCAGTGATTCTCTCTTCACATCTGAAGAATTTATGTGCCTGATGTATATTTTAATGATTTTCAACAACAAGGTACTTGACTTTTGTGAAATCTTTTCACTATTTAGCTAATATGGGACATGACTGTTAAGACATTGAAATTACACAGACCAGATCATATTTAATTTAAACGCCTTTTTAAATTGGGAAATATTTAAGCAGAACTTTATTCTAGCAATGGTAGATTAAATAATTCAGACTTACTCTCTCACTAAAAACAATGAAAAATGTTACATGAAATCCACAAACAAGAACTTATTAAAGGCTCTTAAGCCTTCTCATAAATTAACTAGTGACTGAGAAATAAGGCCAAAGTCTCCAGAAAGATACCACTTCAAAACCAACATACAAAACAGCTTTTGCATTGAGAGTGTCTTCTAATCAAAAAACAAATTAACAATGAGTGAAATAAACTTTTTAGTAAATGAGTACCTTTATTGATGAAAACATACACATCATATGTTATGCAGAAAATTATTTGCATCTGAAGACAAGCAATAATCCAAAAGCTTAAGATGGAAAAATGTCTTTATATCCTGGCAAATAAATGAACAAGAGACTTTAAGAAATGTTTAACAAGAAAAGAATATGAAGTGATAAGTAAAGATAGCAAAAGGAGAAACATCTCATTAATAACCGAGAAAATGCATGTTACAAATACACTGCCACACTGTTACACAGCCAATAGACTGTCTAAAATTTAAAAATCTTCATACAAAGGCTCAATAAGGATGACAGTATAGAGTAAAAGATCACCACACATACCAAGTCAGAAAACAAACCTTCATTATCTTCAATACATTAAATACTTAATTTCTTAAATTACATTGAGTACATACAATACCTAAATGCATAACATACATGATTACTTAAATACAATATCTTAACTACATAAGCTTAAAATGCACAAAAAAATTCAATCTTATGCATATGTCAGAGAGAAACTGCTGTATTAGGAATGTATTGCAGCATAACATTTATCCCACAAGATAGAAGCTAAAAACAACACATACTGGTTATCCAGCATTATTTCACATGGTCAGGAACCTGGTATAAATTTAACTGTAGTCTTCTGGGCTAGGATTTTCCATCAGGTTACATCTAGCTTTCCTGTCAGAGCTGCTTTATCTCAAGGCTTCACTGGAAACCCACTTCCAAATCCGTTCATATAACTATTTGGGGGTCCTCACTTCCTCAGTGGCTGTTGGCACAATGCCTCAATTCCGTCATGGGAATTTTTACATGTATTTTCTTGCAACCTGTTCTCCTCCACAGCAAGAAATCTGAAAGAAGGATGGGGAAAAGGAAAGGGAGAGAGACACAGACAGAAATACAGAGAGACAAAGACAGAAAGGCGCAGAGCCAATAAGCCAGCAAGCAAGGACCCAAGACTTTCACAACCTAATATGTGAGGTGTGTCTCCTCATTTGTGCCATCTGCTGATGGTCACATAGAATAACAGTGATAGAAGGTGAATAAGAACTTTAGCATGCACAGTATGCAACAAGCATTAGCGAATAAACAGTAGGCCCTGGGAACATATATATGGCTCTTTCTAGACCCCGATGTTTACAATCAGCCCTAACTGGAAAAGCACTTATGCTCATCTCCTCAGTGATAGGAAGGATAAATAGTCATTAGTATATATATAAATTGGAGCATTATACAATAATGAAGCTAAATGAATTATAGCAAAAACATAGGAACAATTCTTGAAGACACCCTGAAAAGTGGAAAAGGACATAAAAGAATAAGAATAGTTTGCAATCTATAAGCTGCAAAACAGGTAAATCTAACTCAATTTTTAAAAACATGCATATTGGAGAAAAAATATTATAATAAACCAGAAATTGTTAGTGAACATTTGTCTGCATTTAATTAGTTGCTCAAGCAAATTAACAGAACCCAGAGAGGAGATTTTTGTAGAAGGTGGTCAGTCAGAAGTATAGACAGAACAACCTGGGCTTGAGATTGACAAATAAAGGGAGACAGAGCTTTGGGGACTGAGTCCCCAACCTCTGGGATGTGGAGCTGTCCCCACACAGTATCCCAACAGAACTGGGTTTGTTGGCTGCCAGACTTACAGCTTCCTTGCCAGTGGGGAGAAAGCCCCCACATCTGGTGTCAGAGACTTCCTGCTGATGGCTGTGGGAGAGCAGAGGGAAAAGAAAACATTTTATCTTCTGACTAGGACAGGTGCATTGAGTGCTCCCCGTACAATTTCTCATTATCTTCTATGTCTTTCATTTTGTGTCATTGCTGTGTTGAAACATTTAAAACTTACACAGTCTACCAACTTCTGAGGAGAAAATCCACTCCACATGCATTGGCTCAGTCTTAGGTCGACTTAGTGATGTGTGGAAACAAGCTCTCAAGTGTAAGGACATAAGTGTGAAGACACCTAGTTAAATAAAATGTCCCCATGTCACAGCTCATGAAACCGACCCTGCTTTATTCCAGGGTTCCTTGTGTTATTTCTTAAATGTTGCATGAAGGTCACAGAGTGCCACAGATAAGCTGGTCTTCAGAAGATATTAAAACAGAAAAGAGCACTCTACCACTTGAGCCACACCTCCAGCCCTCTAAAACCTTTAGTAATACATTTTGAAAAATGAATTCCAAGTCATTTAAAACATGTTTATAATAATTTCCAAAAAAAAATATAAGATGGTAATTTCCACACTTGACTCTGCATTTCTAGTCTATGGTGTCATTATAGGGGAACTACTGCAGGACCTGGCAAAGAGCAGACATTGTCAATGGCATCAACCAATACACTATGACCTGGCTGCCATAGTCCATCAGACCCAAGGAGTCAAGGTCAGGGATTTCCAGAGCCATGCCCCGCTCTGATGTGCCAGTGACTCCTGGTCTTGAGGATCATTGTGTCATTTTGACCTTGCACTGACCCTGGGCCACAGGCCTCCAGCAGGAATCAGCCCAGGCCTCAGAACTCTCGGGATGGCTCTGTTCTAACAGTGCTTGGATCAGCCATGTGCATGCAAATGTAAAGTAAACAGTCAACCCGACATGTTGAGAACCACATGCCATGCTGACATCTCATGGCTCCTTCTCAGGGCTTCCCTTGTCCCTTCCATGGCTGGCTCTGGAAGGGACAAACTTTCTGATATGTTTTTCTTCATGGACAAAATACACAAAATTCTTGTACAGCATATTAAACACAGTCATCCAAGTGCCATTAAAGAGTCTACTATTGTATACCTTGGTTGCAACATGTAAGTCATAATTCTAAGAATGCCATAGCTCAGGCACAATAGGCTGTTTCACTGGCCCTCTGTGTGGCTGGCTGACCTGTTTTCCCTCACCGATTCTTTTGAAGTCAAGTAATATTCTATTACATCAATGCTTGCCTTGTTTTTGGCAATTTATATACTGGCATTCCTGCTCTCTATGCTTTCAAAGGTAGTGTTTGCATCAATTTCTTCTTTTCTTGTACTATAAATGCAACAGAAAATATACTGCTTTTTATACCCTCCTGACTCCTAAGACCCTAGCTTTCTGACACATACCAATATATGCTTTACTTGCCAGCTTTCTCTGCCTCTATTTCTGAGTCTTTGCAAGGGTACCTCTCTTTTTGAAGTAGCTACTCTACAATCCCAGTTTGCCTCAATAACCTGATGAATGAGAAAACAAAGATACATATTTTTGAAACATGCTTTTATACCACCATTAATTATTCCCATTTTGCACAGTTCTGCTTATAATTTCTACCTCTTAACTATAAAGACTTTATCTGAGGCAGAGTACAGTGGCTATTATCCAGCCTCACATGCGGAGATCAAAGGGAGAAATCTGAGTATAATATTCTTTTTTTCAGGATACAAATGATCCACTTCAGAGCATTAGAGGAATGACACTAGTGACATAATTGAAATCTCACTTTTTTAAAAATCAAGATCTTACAGCAGGTGGGTGCAACAAGGAACCACGTTCCCTCTAAAAATTTTGATTCATATGAAAATGATTGCAATCATTGAAATGCAGATAGGGCAGTGTTATCATTCATCTCAATAAATTTAAATAGAGCCGCATGTCACCTTTACCTTTCCTGGAAATTATGACCTTCAGGGACACTTCACATTGTTATCACACTGGCTTTGTAAAACTCAATGTCAACTCTGACATCTTTTGGAAATTAAAATGAGATGCAGGGTAAATTAGTGAAGTCTGTGAGACTCTTGGGACTGCAGACTCTTCCAGCTGTGCACATCACCTTCCAGGAAACATCAGGCTGCTCCTAACCTCATTTCCTCCTCTGTACTTCTTCACTCAGCTCTGTGTGAGTGTTGAAAGGTGAAGTCTGTATCCAAAGACAGGGAAATATATATGTGTATGTGTATACATATGCATATACATATAAACACATATATGTATATATAGTCTATAATATATGGGTATAAGGATGCATGCATGATATTCATACACATGCATGCATGCCTACATACAGCCTATAAAAATTGAGGCAGACAGTTGAACTAAACACAGTGGATGCCAGGGATTGCACACATTTTGAGAATAAGTCAAAAATGTTTCCACTTCTCCCCCAGCTAAGACACTGAATCAGGAACAGCAAGTGTGGCTGTCCCTATCAAGGTCACATAGACACCCCAGGAATAACCCAAGAACAAGTCAGTGTGCCTGGCAGACAGAAGCACTCAGCAGGAACTCACAGGGGTCACATAGTGGGACTGAAAATTGGAGTCTGATAGCTCGAGATCACAGACCCTCTCACTCATTTCACAGAATATCAGCTTCTTAGAAAATACACTAAATAAACATCGACTTTTTCCTTAAGTTGAACAGCTTCTTGACTTTCAGGTTCCCTTGTGGAGGCAGAGGAGGTTCAGGCAGGTAGAGGTCTCAGATCTTTTGGAACATGGAGGAAGAGACCCACATTCCTGAGTCAAGATCAAAACTCCCAGGGAAACAAGAGATGACCCTACAGAAGCTGGTGAGGTGGGTTTCCTCAGCACTATTGTGGTAGGGGAGAGGCCCCATTGTAACTGAACTCTACCGGCCAAAGCAAAATCCTGGAGGAGATTAACCCTGGAGTGAGTCAAGGCACAAACCTGAAGGCCATTAGGGATGTGGCTTGGCCATCTGTGTCTACGAGATGGACCTTACTGGACATGAGGCCCCTACATACCCTGAGAGGCTGGGACACAGGGGACCTCATCTTCTCCATGATTACCTTTCAAAGGAAAGTCCAGATCCAGAAGAAAGACACTCCTGTGTTGAAGAGGATTCCTACATATCTGAAAAGGACAGAGAAATTCTTTACAATTCTAAGTTTTCCCAAGTAAGTGCTCTGAGAAAGAGAAGACAAGAGCCCCATCAGGCTTTGACAAGAACAAGCAGTAGTTCTTTTGGCAGCCCTGTGCTTTTGCAAACTCCAAATACTCTCCATCCCCACCCCAGATTCTGCTGTCCTGAGGCTGCTAGGAGGTCTGTTGGTGCTGAGCCTGGTGGAGACAATTCCAGGGTTGGACAGCAACTTCCTGTCCTCTGAGAGTTTCCCAATTCTCAGAGGCATGGCTGAGGCCTGATCAAGGAACCACTTTTAGACTTATTAGCTGAGGGGAATCAGCTCTAAGGACAGCTCCCTGTGAGTCCATGACACACTCAGCTCTGAACCAACAAGAGGTCTTTAAAGAGGCCAAATGCAGAAGATTGAAGCTGTCTTGGTCGGTTCCGAATGAACCCTGTGTCCCCACAGAATGGGCAGGCCCGAGGAATTATCTCATGAAGGCCTTCCAGTGGTGAGAGGAAGGGAAGGGAAATTGGCACAACATAGCCAGACAGGTCCCATCATGGTGTTGGTGAGCTGGATTCAGCTTTATTATGTCTGCTTGACTGTGTGCAAGGACAAGGTGGCTCAGTGTGAGGGACAACCTGCTGCAAGCAGTGCTTCCATGGGCATCCACATCAGGGCTTGCATGTGGCTGCATGGCGCAGCTGCGTGCCACCATCCCCAAGGTTTCTGGTTCCCTCTCCTAGGGTGTTCATTCCATATTTATTTTCATATCAGCTGTCACTTTGATTTTTACATTTTGCCCCTGCCAGGGGGGTCTGTAGCATGAATCTCATTTTATCATCGAGCAACTTACTTTAGATTTGCTTTGTCTTTCAGAATTTCACCAACTCTGCCAAAAACCAAAACCATAGTGGGAAATGCACATAAATGCCCCCTATTGGTGATTTTCAGGAGTTGAAGTCTTGAATTTATCTTGTTGCTTTCTCCCACAAAAGAATCCTTTGTTCTTTAGACACCATCAAAAACTTCCTATTTGTGATCAATTGTCAACTTTCAGCAGCTCATGCTGTGGAGCTCCTGGGGATGAAGCAACAGTTTCCTTAAAAGCAAGTGATGACTTTTGTCATCATAGGAATGTATATAGATACATACTTATGTTTGCATATATATTCTTTATTAAGTTTAGCATGCCTAAATCAACATTCTCTTTAAAAACAAATAATAATTACTCTAAGGTAAACAATTTAAGTAATGAACTGATAAACCCACTTTGTCTATAATTTTTAAGTGTACAGTTAACCTAGATGAAAATTAGAAATAAGTTTCTATTAATTAAAATATCAGCTATATTATATAATTTGTGAAACACTGGCTAGTGACCACTAGCCATTAGCAGTCATTCTCTTTGTTGTGCAGATGGATATAGCAGTCAACCTGCCCTTCTGTATCCTGTATCCTAAAATTCAACCAACCACAGACTGAAAATACTAAAAAGAAAATTACCAACATGTGTATAAAAATGGGCATTATCAGAAACCATCAGGGAAATGCAAATCAAACCCATAAGGAAAAAATACCACATCCAATTTGCTTGGCCCTGTAAAATGGGCAAAAATTAACAAATGTTGACATGGATATCGAGAAACATGAAGCTTTATACATTGTTGATATGACTGTAAAGTTCTAGAGTCATTATGGAAAACCATATGGAGTTTCTTCACAAAATCAAAAATAGATGTATCATATGATCCAGCATTCAGCTACTGCTTATGTATGCAAAGAAAACGAAATCAGTGTGTTGGAGAGGTATTTGCACTACTGTTTTATTTGCACTACTGTTTTCTTTGCAGCACTCTTTGCACTAGACACAAGACAGAATCAACCAAAGTCTCCATCAATTTATGAATAAAGTCTAGCACATATACAGAATGGAATAGTGTTTAGTTATAAAAATGGATGAAGTTTTATCATTTGTAGAAATACAGGTGAACCTTCAGGGCATTAATAGAGTGAAATAAGTCAGGCACAGAAGGAGAAATGTTACATGATATCACTCATATGTGGAATCTAACAAAGCTAAACTCACAGAAGCAGAGAGTAAAACAATGTGTACCACAGGCAGCAGAGGAGGGACGAGAGGGGAGAGGAAGTTACAAAATTGAAGTTATAAAAAGGAATAAGATCTGGTATTACATTGCACGTTAGATCATAATTAACAATATGACATTGAATATTTCAAAATAGCTAAAATTGAGGATTTTTGAGTGTTTTCACCATTATAATGATAAATATATGTTAATATGATAACTACTTTGCTTCAGTTATCATACAATGTGTACATGTATACATGTCACATTGCACCCCATAAATATGTAGAATTATCATAATCCAAAATAAAATTCAAAAACATTTGTGCTAAACATAAACAGATTTTTCTTGCCATCAATTCCTAAGCAACAGCACAACTGTTTATATGGCATTTATATTCTATTAGGTATTTTAAGTAATATAAACATGATTTAAAGTCTACAGGAGGATGAATGTAGGTTATATGTAAATACTTTGCCATTTTATATAAAGGACTTTTGAGCATATTCAATTTTAGCATGCAAGGAGGTTCTGGAAACGCTCTCCCTTGGATACTGAGAGATGACAGTATATGACTAGAAAATAGAGAAGTATGATGTAAGCAAACATGGATACACATATTGTTCCTGATTGCCAGCTCCTGGAAACCACTTGGAGACAACATAAATATCAAAAAAATGAGGTGTTATTTTCCCAAATTGCAAAGCAACAAGCCCACTATTTCTCCTCAGCCGAAACCTGAAGAAGAGTAGACAGGAAGCCATTGTACAGAAACTGAAGGCTTTGAAGGTATTCAAGATTCTTTAGAAACAAGTGATGGGTGAGCCAGCAGAGTCTACAAGTCAAGAGGGCTTTTCCATGGAAGCAATGCTCCTGCAGATAACACCAGGTTAGGACAGTTATCAGTGATCCAGCAGTGAGGAGGAGAGGTCAGCAGAGGTGCAGGTTTGTGAGCAGGGGGCGATGGCACCCTAAGAATCTGTGAAGGTTACTTATTCAGAACATTTTGGTTGTGTTACACTAACATTTCTAGAGACACACAAACAAGGGCAGAACAAAACAATAGAGAAAATGTTAGTGTTTTTTCCTCCTCTATGTTATTTTTTCAGCTGTGCTTATAAACCAGTATAAAATTTACTATCTTAAACCATTTGTAAGTGTGCAGAATGGTGGTATATGAATCTTTATATATTATAGTGGAGCTATCACCATCCATCTCCAGAATTTTCCATCTTGCAGACTGAAACCCTGTCCCCATGAACACTAACTCTCCATTCCATGCTCCCCTGAGCCCCTGGCACCCACTCTGCTGCTCTCTGTCTGTGTGCAGTTCCCATTCTGGGTACTTCATGCAGGAATCATGTAGCATTTGTTCCCCTTGCTACTGCTTGTTTCAGTTAGCTTACTGTCTTCAAGTTCATCCATATTGTAGCATATGGCAAGATTTCCTTGCTATTTGAGGCAGAATAATATTGCATTACTACAATAGGGGTGGAATAATAGTGTAAATATGTTGTAGTATGTGCCACATTTTTAAAGTCAATTTATCCATCCATGGATATTTGGCCATCATTTGTCTATGTTGTCTATGATGTCTATGGTATTTGTCTATGGTGGGTCGTGCTGTAATGAACACACGTGTATAGAAGTCTCTGTTTTCAATTCTTTAGGGTGTATAAGCAGAAGTGGGAATTCTATGTCATGCAGTGATTCTAATTTAAATTATTTGGTAAGTGTCATACCGTTTCTGTAGTAGCTGCAACATTCCCACTAGCAGCTTGTGGATTCAAGTTTCTCCACATCCTTACCAACTCTTATTATTTTCTGCTTTTGTTGATAATGAACATCCTAATAAGTGTGAAGTGGTTAGGATTTAGTCTGGTTTTGATTTGTATTCCTTAAACACTAGTGAGGTTGAACATCTTTCCTTATGCTTGTTATTCACATGATTTGCATATCTTCTTTGGAAAAATATCTGTTCAAATCCTTTGTAGATTTTTTTATCAGGTTGTTTTTTGGTGTTGTTACTGAGTTGGAGGAATTCTTCATCTAGTGTAGATATGACCCTAATCACATATATTTATAGTTTCCCTATTTTATAACCTACTTTTCATTCTAATGATAGTATCCTTTGAATTTTATGTCTATTCTTACTTATGTTGTCTATCAAGAGTCAAGCTCTTGGTGTCAGAGTCAAGAAATCATTACTAAACTCAATGTAATGACACTTTTCCTCAGTGTTTTGTTCTAAGAATTTTGTTATTTTACGTTTTATGGTTTTGTCTTTGATCCATTTTGAGTTATTTTTTATATGGCATAGGTGAAGGGTCCAACATCATACTTTTGCAACTGGACATACAGTTTTTCCAATACCATTTGTTCAGAAGACTGTCCTTTCCTGGTGATTTTGGCAGATTTGATGCTTTTTAAAGAAGGATAAAGGCAGACTGGGCTAATGAGAGCTCAAGCAATAATCATGGCTGGTGTACTTTGAATTTCCATTTCACAACCTTCTCAAAGTGAGGCAGCTGGGGCTCTGGACTCATGCACTCTGTCCTGCAGAAAGTCAGCTTCCTTCCTCCTTGCTTTCCTTTCATCTCTGGCATGCAGTTTCATTTCTCTGTTGGAGGTGAGATTGTAAGCACTACTGTGGCTCAAAGAAAACAGCAAGAATCCATCTAAGAGGCATGTCCACTATCTACTTATAAAAATTATAAGTGCATGCTCCTTGTATTCTTTTCTAGGACCAAGCCAAGACTGAACTAATGCTGTAATGGGGTCTTCTGATTTCCTATGAGTATGTCTGTGCCTCTACCAACCCTTTCTCTCCATCCCAAGAACAGCCCACCCACAACAGCTCTTTAAGGTTTTTCCCTAGCAGATCTATTCTGAGAAACTCCAGGTCATTTCTTAACCCTTCTTCCTGGCCTCCATTCTTCAAGTAAGTGCTGTTATGTCCTGGAGATGCCACCTTCTCAGAGGTCTTTACGCCTCTCCTCCAGCAATCTCTGCACAGTTTCCCCCTCTTCATCTTTAATTTTATGAATTTGGGTCTTCTCCCTCTTGCTCTCAGTTGCTTTGGTTAAGTGTTTGTTGATCTTATTTACCTTTTCAAAGAACAATCTTTTTGATTCATTGATTCTTTGTTGCTTTTTTTTTTTAGTCTCCATTTCATACTTTCTTTATTATTTCTTTCCACCTGCTAACTTTAGGTTTGGCTTGATCTTGTTTATCTAAGTTGCTGAATGTTATTTACTGGATTGTCTGTTTTCTTTTTTAAAACCTAGATGAGGCCTACAATAAATTTTATTTCTTGACATAAAAACTGTATATGATTCTGGGAAACTAGGTGATGTTTTGTTATTTGTGTCTCCTATGAAATGGTCAAATTTGAGCAATCAAAATTATCTCTGCAAACATTTATCATTTCCTTGTGATGAAAACTTTCAAAATCCTACTGTTAGATTTTGTGAAGTATATGGTACATTATTGTTGTCTCTAGTCACTCTACTGTACAATAGAACATCACAGCATCTTTCTTGTATCTAACTATATTGTGGCATAACTTATCTGATCTCTCTCTACCTCAACTCCTGTCTTAGTATTTAGTGAGCACTATTCTACTTTGTACATCTATGAAATGAGTTTTTTTTAGTTTCCACATAAAAGTGATAGCATGTCATCACATTTGTCTTTCTGTGATTAACTTATTTGGTTTATTTATTTATTTATTTATTTTTGGTGAGACTGTGTATAAACTCAGGGCTTTGTGCTTACAAACAGGTGCTGTACTGCTTGAGACAAACCTCCAGTTCATTTTGCTCAGATTCTTTTGGATATGAAATCTTGGGAAGTGTTTGCCCATGCTGGTCTCAAACTCCTGGTCTCAGCCTCCCAAGTGGCTATGATTGCAGGAGTGGGCAACCAGCACTTAGCTCTCACATTTCTTTTAACATAAAGTCTTCCTGTCCATATCTCTTTTGCCACAAATGACAGGATTTCATTATTATGACTAAATAATATTCCATTATATATATATAATATATATATATATGTATGTATGTATACCATATTTTCTTTACCCACTCATCTCCCAATGGTCGTATCAACTGACCCTATGTCTTACCTATTGTGAGCAGTGCCACAATGAACATAAGAGTGCAGATATCTCTTTGCCTATTTCAAAGTCCTGAAGTGTTTCCCTTTGTTTTTTCTTACTAGTTTCATGTCTTATATTAAATACTTTGATCCAATTTTTGCTTGCATCAACTTAAATGATCACAAGGATTTTGTGTTGTTTGTTTATTTACAGGATCAGTTATGCATTTTTTAGTGGTACTGGGGTAGAACTCAGGACCTCATGCTTGCTACGTAGGTGCTCTCCCACTTGAGCCACTCTGCCACCCATTTTTTGTGTTGGGTATTTTCAAGATAAGGACTTGCAAACTATTTGCCCAGGTTGGCTTTGAATGGTAATCCTCCTTATCTCTGCCACCCAATTAGCTAGAATTAAAGGTATGAGCCACTGGCACCTGACTAAACATGTTAATTTTAAATTTTTGTTTGAGTCTTGTGTTCCTAGGATTGCTCTCCCTGTTATGATATATTATCTTCTTGTATTTTGATGGATTTGATTTGTTAACTTTTGAGAATTTTTCATCCATGTTCATGAAGGAGATTGGTCTATTCTTTTCTTTCTTTGAAATTTCTTGAATTGTCATTGCATTTGTTTGTTTCAAACAGGGGTGCTTTGTATGGATCTAAACTGAGAGTAAAGAGGCTACTATAATTGCTGAATAAGATAAGATATAAAAATCATCACTTTCAGTGTATAAATATGTTACATATATTCCAAACCTTCACAATTTAGCATTGAAAAAGTGTGTTACTGTTCCTGATTACTATAAGCTTGTTACGTTGGAGTATTTCTGAACTGCTTTATTCCATTGAGAATAACATTTCAGCTATTCAACTAATAAATAAATGAGAGCTCAGTAGATTTCCAAAAATCACTCTGTGGAAAGGCAAGGAATCTTTCATAAAAAATAATCCTACCCCTTTTTCTTATCAACTGTTTTCTACAAAGTAATGCCAAAATATGGGAAATTTTTGGTTGCTTAATTAATTCAAAGCAATTTCAAACTTAAATACGGAAGTTCAATGTGTATTTACTATTTCACATCAAAACCAATTTACAACAGGAAAATACAATGAACATATTTGTCATAGTTTCTGAAAGTGATTTAAGTGGGTGATGCAGTCTCATCATATCTGATATGGTTGCAGTTAAGCCACTGACAAGGCTGTTGTTATCTAATGGCTTATTTTGTGCTTGGGTGTGCTTCCAGTAAGACCAACTCTTATGATTGTTACTGGAAGCTTTGGTTGGATATAGACCTCTCCTGGCTTATCTCCCTTTGTTTTGGAGACAAATAAAAACTTGCAAAAAGAAAGAAGACTCCAGTGCTGGGAAGTTTCAACTGGACAAGATTTCCTCTTTCTCTCATTGTGTCATTTGTGGCCAGTACTTAGATTCAAAGCTCCTTCCCATAGAAACTATTCCTAAGTACTCCTCCCTCACTTTCCAGACAGGAGCTTTACAAACTCACCCAATGTCCTATCAACCTGGGACAGATTCCTGAGTGTGACAGAAAAGGGTTCTGGCCTTACTGCACTAATACTCTAAATGAGAATCTTCAAACAAGTCTGTAGTCTCTGACTAGAGGCAAATGCCAGTGGTTGCTGATGGGTTTAGCTCCCATGACATCATGCAGGACCAGCAAGAAGCATCTGCCTTTAAAAAGAGGTCAAGTGTCTTAAACTAAAAACAAAAGGCAAAACAAACCTACAAAACAATAAGAAAACAAACAAAACAAAGAGCAAGTCATTTCCCAGGTTTTATAACATTTCAGTTCCATGTCACAGTTAAAATGGATGTGAAAAGACATACTTTCTGAGGAATTTACAAATCAGGAAGGCAGCAAAAAGTAGAAAGTCAAGGTTGACATCATGTTATATTGCACAAAGCACTACATATCACAGACACTAATTTCTCATGTGCACTAAGAGAATAGTAAGCATTTCTGCAGCTTCCTCTTCTTTCTGGTAAAAATGGCAAACACATTAACATTATAATTAGGAATTGACTTAGCTATGAGGGAGTCTTCTCAAAAGATTCACATTCTTGAGATGCCCCTAGATTGCCTATGCCCATGCTGACAGAGGATCTTAGAGTCTTTATATCTATTTTATATTGCATATTCCCACAGACCAGAAACTGTACCAGAAAACACTTTTAACAGAATTATACATATTTAATGATAGTATCTGCTAATAGAAATATATTTCAAAGGCCACTAGGCTGATGTTATTAGGATATATAAAGTATTTAGTTGTTGATGTCCTGGGAATAAGAAGCAGTTTTCAGCAAGAGTACTGAAATGAATTTAACAAAACTCTGAACAGCCTTACTGTGTATCAGATAAGGTGAGGGATGCTGAGAAATCTGGGTATTTGCACCTGCTTTGATAACTAATCTCCTTCCTCCTGAAAAGAAACAGAGAGAATGCTCTGAAAGGTCACTTCAAGGGATCTCCTCTCTCTGTGGTGACCACAGAAGCACATGAAGAAGGGTCAGGCTCAGTGTGGGTCAGAGATGCTAATGACAAATGCTGAAGATGATTGAGCACATATATGTGCCAGGAGTTGTGCATTTTCCCCCCAAAATTGAGAAGGTAAGACTGTTTTCCCCATTTTCAAGCTGAAGGAATTCAAGTACAGGAGACCAGAAGCAGTAAACTTTCTTACAGATCCACGGGATGGACTAGCATTTAATTCAGACAGTCTAGTTCCTGGGCCCACCACAGGACACCACCCTCCTTCCCTAGATGGCCACATCAGTAGGAATATAGATTTCCACCATCTTATCAGTCTTTCTGCAAGTTACCATTCTGTTTTTCACATCTATAGCTTATAAATCTGACATGTTCACCTAAACAATGGAAGATGCAACTCTACCACACTGGTAAAAACTTGTGAATCAACACACGAAGGAAACCAAGAAAAAGGGAATTTCCTTAGGAGTCTGTGTCTGGGACTATATATTCAGTTTTGTTTTTTTTTCACACAAGTTCTTGCTATGGATCCCTGGCTGGTCTGAAAGTCACAATCCCCATGCCTCAGCCTCCCACGTACTGGGCATGTCAGGCTTCATCCTCAGTAATTTTATGTTTTTTAAGTGATTCTCTTAAAATGCAGCCCATTGTAGGCTGGGGACTATAGATTATGACCTGCTGGTCTACCCAATTAGGTGAACCTAAAATGCAGACTGGTCTGCTAATCACAGACAGTAAGCAAAAATACATGCTGAAAGGAAAGCCCAGATGAGCTTGGTCTGCATTATATACAATAGAACGGTCATATATTTATTTCTTATAATTCTGGAGGCTGGAAAGTCTAAGATCATGGCATCAGTGCTTGGTGAAGGCCTTCTTGTTCTGCCCTTGGGTGACAGAAGTCTTTTGAGCTATCTCTCAATTCTAAGATATTTTGTTACAGATTTACACATATACACATACACACATACTCACACTTGCTCACACACACATAAGCTCAGCATCCACCTCCATATCTGTGGGTTTTACATCCCCATATTCAAAAAATATTTGAAGTGTACAAAAGGATACACATAGGTTATGTGTAAACAGTTTACTGTTTACATTATCTGCAGATTGTGGTAGCTTCAGGATAGCCTTGAACCAATCCCCTGACAATATGGAGTGATGACATATACATATATGTGTATGTATTGTATAATTTAATAATTAAACATAGCAATTAACCATAACAGACAATTGAACATACCGGTTAAGATTATGGTCCTGAATCCCAGCTCCATCACTTACTGTGTGACCTTGAGAAATTTATTGACCTTCTCTGAGCCTGCATTATAACACCAGACTTTACAAAAACATTACTCTTGCTGGGTGTGGTGGTGAATACCTATAATCCAAGAACTCATGAGGCTGAGGAAAGAGGATCAAGAGTTTCAGGCCAGCCTGGGCTGCCCCGGGCTGTCCCCAAACTGCAATTCTCCCTATTCCTACCTTCACAATAGCTAGGATTACAGACTTAATTCACTGTGTCCAGATTTAAGTGCGGGTTTGCTGCACATTTTGTCTGGGAAGAGGGAATTAGTTAATATTGTCTATCATGTAGTAATATGATAATTATGAAGAATATTTTTTGAAACAAATGTTCAAGCTTCTGGTGAAATAAACCTACATAATAAATCCCTAATTTTTAAATTTCTTGGGGTACACAATTTATTTTTAACACATATTATTTACTAAATAACCCTTATCCTCTTAGCTGATTACATACATTAATGGAAATAAATTATCCTGTCTTGGATAATTGAGTGTTTTACCTGACTCCAGTCATAGCCTCAATGTATATTTTATGTCCATACTGCCATTGCTATACCTGAAATAAGAAACACAAAAATAAAAAGCTGAGCTGTATGTATAACCACTCTAAAAGATGATTAAAATTGTTTTAATTAAAAAATAAACAATATGCCTGTGGTGACATGTGCTTATAAGTCTATCACTCTGGATGCAGAGGCAGGAGGATCATGAGTTCAAGGTCAGCCTGGGGACTGGTAGAGTGGCTCAAGTTGTAGAGTGCCTGCCTACCAAGCACAAGCCTTGAGTTCAAACCCCAGCACCACCACAAAAAAAAAAAAAAGTCAGCCTGGACGTCATAGTAAGATCCATCTCAAAAAACAAAATTACAATATGACTTTTTTTTCTGTGTGAGTGAGACTAGGGTTTGAACCCAGGGCTTCATACTTGCACAGTAGCACTTGAGTCACACCTCCAGCCTGTTTTGTTCTAAGAACTATTTTCCAGGCCTGGCTTTTAACCTCGATACTCTCAAGCTCAGCCTCCCATGTAGCTGGGATTGCACGTGTGTCTATCCCCACCCAGCTGATTTTTATTCTTTCTTTCTTAAGTATTTTTTCCTGTTTTTTTAAAATATTATTGTTGTCCTGGGGGTATATTGTGACATTTACAAATTTGCTGACCATATATCTTAGTTAAGTTCCCCCTCTCCAGCATTATCCACCTTCACCCTGTTTCTGGAACAGTTTCAATAGGTCTCATTTTTTTCATTTTCATACATGAGTCCACAATATTTCCACCATATTCAGTATCCTTCACCCTTTTTTATATCCTTCCCCTTCCACTGACACCAACTCCCAGACAGGACCTGTATTATCTTCCTGTTCTCTGTTTTTGAAGATGAGACATTTTTGTATTTTTAAGATAACTATTCAGGGAGTATATATATATGGAGAGTGAATTATGAAAAGTCTATGAGAACTGGACGTAAACAGGTAAAGTTCAGCTTAATTGCTTACCTGTAGGCTGAGATAGGCACAGCCCCTGGCCAAAAAACAGAAAAAAAAGCAAAACAGCTGAGTCTCCTAAGTTTGTGCTTAGAGAAGCAGGAAATCAGGTTCCTCCTGTTACAATATCATGAGCCTCTGCTCCACCCTGTTTGCAGGTGTTTATGAAAGGTCCACTGAAGGGCTAAAGGATAGCTTGAGGTTTTTTGCTTTTTCCCTTTGGCTTTTACTTTGGGCTTTGACTTGGGTTTTTCACTTTGGGCTTTTGGGGAAGGGAAAAGAATTACTAAAGGGAAATTGCTGAAGGGAAAAGAATGGCTAAAGAGGGGTTGATAGAAAGTCTGCACTGAGAACTTTAATATAGGCCTTAGAAAAAGAAAGCTAAAGAAAGAACTTTAACAAAGGCAGCTTTAGAAAGCTATGCTAAAGAAAGAACTTTGTACATAGGCCTTAGAAAAGCTAGGCTGAAGAATGACCAGAGAAAGAACTTTATGGTGCAAGAGAGAGGGCCGAGACTTTAAGAGTTATGCATATGCAGCTTTTAAGTGTGGCTGTTTGAAAGTCAGAGCACCAAGGCTTTAAGAAAGTTAAAGAGAGATGGGACAGTGCAAGCCTGGGGGCAAAAGACTTTAAGAACGGTTAAGCTAAAGACAAGCTAAGAGAAAACATGGAATAGTGCTAGTCTAAGGAAAGAGGTTTTAAAGAAGACTTTAAACAGACTAGAAAGGAGAAAAATGGAGGTCGTGAACCAACTTAGGTTACAATACATATGTACATGGAAATGTCATTATGAAAGTCCCTGTATAGTTATCTTAAACAAACAAAAAATGCTTCTTTTTCAAAAATGGAGGACAGGAAGATAGTTTCTGTATGTTGATTGGTACCAATGGGAGGTACCAATGGGAGGGTTGAGGATATAAGAAAAGGGTGAAGAAGAGTGAGTATGTTGGAAATATAAGTATTATGTACTCACGTATGAAAATGTCTTTTTTGAATCTCCAGTCACCCTCAGTTAAGCACAGTTAGGTTCAGTAATAACCAGGAATGAGAGAGAAAGCTTGCTCTAGCAAAGGAGGGAGAAAAAAAAGCTCCCTAATTGGTTTTTCCAAACGTTTTTCACTTTTCTACCTTAATCCCCTACTTATGGTGACTTCAACAGGTTTAAAAAATTCTATATTCTTGTATACAAAGTACATCAACCATATCCACCTTCTTAACTTCCTTCTTTTACCCTCCCTTTCTTGTCAGTGATCACTCACTATATGACCAGTTTTTCATGTCCTTCCTTGATTAGGTGTCTATTCCTTGTTCAGTGGAATATTATGTCTATGCCTGTGCATGTGTTGTACTTAATTCAATGTAACCCCCTTCCCCTCCACTGCACTTCCTTTCCCATTTCCTCCTATTCTTTCTCTGTCTGTTCCTTGTTGGTATATAGAAAGGTTACTGATTTTTGCAAATGGATTTTGTATCCTGCTTTTTTGCTAAAGGTGTTTTTTGGTGGAGTTTTCTAGGTCTTTTAGGTATGTGATCATGCCATCTGCAAATAGAAATAATTTGACTTCTTCCTTTCCTAGTTGAACTTTTATTTCTTCTCTCTGTTCCATTGCTATGTCTAGGAATTCCAAGACTATGTTGAGTAAGAGTGTAGGGGGTGGATACCCTATTCTCATTCCTGAATTTAGAGGTAATGGTTTCCATATTTTCCCATTAGTTTGATGTTAGCTATGGGCTTGTCAGGTATAGCTTTATTATATTGACACACATTCCTTCCATTCCTAGTTTCATCGGTTATTTTATTTATTTATTTATTTTTTGGTGAACTTGGATTTGAACTCAGGGTCTTAGGCTTGCTGGGCAAGCACTCAGTCATTTGAGCCACTCCACCAGCCCTGATTTGTGTTGGGTATTTTCCAGGTAGGGTCTCTTCAACTATTTTCCAGGGCTGACTTCAAACTGCAATCCTCCTGATCTCTGCTTCTTGAGTAGCTAGGATTGCAGGCATGTGCCACTGACACCCAGCTCATCAGAGCTTTCTATCATGAAATGATGTTGAATTTTATCAAAGGCTTTTCCTGAATCTACTGAGATGATCATGTGATTTTTGTCTTTGCTTCTGTTAATGTGCTGTATCACATTTAATGATTGGAGTATGTTGAACCATCCCTGTATCCCTGAAATGAAACCAACTTAGTCATGGTATGTGATCTTTTGGATTCTTTGTTGAATTCAGTTTGCCAGTATATTTTTGAGAATTTTTGTATTTAAGTTCATTAAAGGGATTGGCCCATAATTCTCTTTATTTTGTGTCTTTTTCCAGTTTTGGTATGACTGTAATAATGGCTTCAAAGAATTATTGTGACAGGATTCCTTCCTTTTCTACTTAATGGAAGTTTGAAGAGTGTTGGTATTAGTTCTTTGTTAACGGTCTGATAGAATTCAGTAGTGAATCCATCAGGTTCTGGACTTTTCATTTTTAGGCTATTGCTGCTTCAATTTCATTATTTGTTATCAATCTATTTAGGTGAGCTATATCCTCTTGTTTTAATTTTCTTTGGACATATGTATCTAGAACTTTATCATTTCCTCTATATTTTCTACTTTATTTGAATATATGTTTTCAAAGTAATCCCTACTGATTCCTTTAATTTTGTTGGAGTTTTTTGTGATCTCTTGTTTTTCATTTCCAATTTTATTAATTTTGGTCTTTTCTCTTCTCATTTTAGTCAGATTTTCTAGGGATTTTTCAATCTTACTTATCTTTCCAAGAAACAATTTTTGTTTTGTTTATTCTTTCTATGTTTTTTTTTTTGTGGTCTTTGTTTCATTGATTTCAGTTCTTATTTTATCTAATTCTCTCTCTCGTTATTCTACACAGGGGTCATTGTTCATAAAAATTTGACAGATCAAAAGACACTCATTTTCCTGAGGTATTGAGTCTAGAGTTAAGCAATGCTAAGCATTATTAAATACTACTGAATAGTGCTGAATGCTATAAGAATAATTTGTTCTATGTTAAGTTTTGTCAAGTCTTTATTGTAAACACTCATTTAATGTTCTCTGTGAATGATTAAAGACTGCCCTCATGGCAGTCTGTCTGCTTTGAACACTCCATAGACACCTTGAGGAAGCTATACTGTACCAATCATTGCTTGCTGCCAAAGCACAACTTGGGTTCCAGAAGGCACTATTTTAGTCGTGCCTGCTTTAAACAATTTGCACAGGATTTTTTTGCCATCATGAAATTTGATAAAGTATAGCAACCATTTTCATTGAGGCCAGAGTGACCGTACTTCCCTTATCGCCCAGCAGAAGGCCTGTGATTGTTGCAAACACAATCCTTCAATCATATGAAGGGCTGTGCCATGATTGGTGCAATGCTCTTGCCATATACCCCTCCTGGCTACATGAGCAGGCTGTTCAGCTCACTTCTCAGGTCATCCAGGAGACACCCTCCAGTGCTGCATCCTGGGGAAATAAAATTAAGTCCAATGAAAGGCATCTACTGAATGGTATTTTTTTTGCCTAATTTTGATTTTTATCTTGAGAGCTGGTTGAGCTGGCAGCACCAGCAGGAGACAGAAGAGTGGCAACAGTAGCACCAGTGGCAGCAAGACTATGGAAGAAGGGCTGGTGGAGTGGCTCCAGTGGTAGAGCAGCTGGCCTAGCAAACTTGAAGCCCTGAGTTCAAAATCCCAATCCTAGCCAAAAAGAAGGTGGTAGAAGAGTTCCAGACACTGGTGTGGTGCAGTTTGGAGCAAAAACCAGTTGAGATAGCAAAAGACAGTGGATATACAGAGATGACTGTGAAGAGTCAAAGACAAGGTACTGCAGGCCCTAGTTTTTGGAAGAGTGACAGGGAGCTCCCAGGTCATAAGGGTTGAAGTTCCTGACACCCAGGTCCAGCAGCTGGAACCTTAAGGCTAAGGATCCTGATACCTGAGGCTGGAGAGCTGTGACAGTAGTTGTTGTTAGCAGCAACAAGTCCCAACATACGAGGCTTAAAAGCTATAAAAACTAGCTGGTGCTGACTGCTGCTACCTGTAATTGCTGTTAAGAGCTGAGGATTATACTAGCTGCCAAGTAGTCAGGACTCTGGCAATGAAAGCCCAAAGCAATGTCTCCAACCTGAGCACCTAGAGCTGTGTCTGGCTTCTAAAGCCTATAGCCATATGCCTGTTAGTCCCAAGACTTGGAGTTATAAGCCTCTGAGACTATCAGCTCACCCCATAAGCCTTTGGCACTCAAGGGTCCAGGTCTATCAACATTAGAACACCCCTCAGCTCTCAGGATTTCTATAGAGCAAAAGGACCTCAGCAAGCTGAGCAAAAGTGTTTTTACACTCAAGGAGCTAATGCTCTAAAGTAGGATCTCATCACAACAGCTTTGATCAGTGCATAGAAGTGTCGGCTTTGGGGGATTTGTTTGTTTGTTTTTGGTTGTACTGAGGGTTGAACTCAGTACTTCAGGCTTGCTAGGCAGGAGCTCTAAGGAGTGAGACATGCCTCAGCCCTTGGGAGTATAGTTTTTATTTTTATACAGTAAGTGATAATTAAGATTGTTGGGAAGGAGGTGGGAAGTTGGCCCACGCAAAGTATACACATGTAAGTAAATGTAAAAATAATAAAATAAAAAATAAAGATTGTTGGTGGTGCCAGCTGCTGGTGCCTCATGCTTGTAATTTTAGCTACTCAGGAGGCAGAGATCAGGAGGACTGCCATTTGAAGGCAACCTCACACAAATAGTTCATGAGACCCTAACTTGGAAATAACACAGAATAAAAACAGGGTTGGTGGAGTGGCTCAAGTGGTAAAGCTCCTGACTAGCAAACATCAGCCTTGAGTCCAAGTTCCAGTACTATCAAAAAAAAGGAAAAAGTCATTTGTGGCTTGGGTTAGCAAAGAAGTACCTTTTAACCATTCCCTGCCTTTACTAAGAGGTGTCTGATTAAGACATAAAGGTTCTGAGAACATTAACGTGAATACCATTTCAGAGAGTGTGGCACAGATCAGCAATTAGAATGCCTGGAGTGGTTATGGAGGAAGAAATTAAATTACAAAGATTTTCTGTTTTGCCAGCTGTCAACCCACGTTAATGAATTAAGTCAACCGGCATATCACACAAAAAATAAGACGCTGCATCTTGTTAAATGTTGGTGAGGGGAGGTGTTTGGTTTTCTCTTGTCTGCCTATCTTGCTCTATAATATCTGTAGTCATGAAAACACTAAAATAAATGATAAACTCTAACATTTAATTTTACCATCTCAACACTAACACACTGTTACAGGAAGGTCAGCAGCGCTCTCTTGGTTCTTGCATCCCAAGAGCAAAGATTTCAGGCAACAGATACGGCACAGGAGTTAAAACTATAGTTTATTAAGTATAGTAAAGTTCAGCTTGGGTGGATCCCAGCAAGTGTGAGGCCATGAGTTCAAGCCCCAGGACTCCAGAAAAAGAAAAGTTCATTAGAATGGAAAGACTTTCATATATGAAAGTAGGTCATCACAGAAAAGCAATTATTTCTCCCCTGGAATTGGCTTACATTGAAGTGTAAGGGACTTGGAATGTCAAGTGCCTTCCCAGGATCAGGACATAGTGAGTTATTAACATACAAGTTGTGTAAGAATTATCACATCTCAAGAATTATTTTGCACATGTGACTATCAATGACCATCTAAGAAAAACTAACAAGCTAGGCCAGAGTCGCCTGTAATTTTTCCTACTCAGGAGGCAGAGTTCAGGAGGATTGCAGCTCAAGTTAGCCCTAGGCAAATAGTTCACAAGAGTCTATCTCAAAAAAGGTTTTGAGGAGTGGCTTAAGTGGTAAGAGCACCTGCCTATTAAGCATGAGGCCCTGAGTTCAAATCCCAGTGCCACAAAAAACAATCATGATGGGGAAGGAGGAGAAAAATTCTTCAGTTGTAACTAGATTAAAATGACATGTCAATTACCTAAAGTTAACTATTGTTCACTCCAACTTGTTTGAGCTAGAGTCTGGGCAGTAGGCCTCAGCAGACCTTTTTTTTTAACAACTGGACAGGGTAACAAAATTTTGTATAACTGACTGCTTTAACCCTCAGGAGCAGCATGTTGTGAGACATGAACCAAACATTCCCTTACTTTCCTTGGCTCACCACTTATGTTTACTTGCTCCCCATCAAGGACTGGATTACCTAAAGAATTCTCTTTTGTAGATCCCTTTGTATCCCCATCACTTGTGTCTAACTGCTACCTATCAATACCAGAGACAAAATTTCCATCATGTGAGCTTTGGGGGGACTAATTCAAACTATATATAATCCACAGCGTGTGACATACAAATTCTGGATATTTTCAAAGTAAAATTAAGAGGATTTCCTGATGATTGGATTTAAGATTTGAGAGGAAAAGAAAAGAATGGAGAATTAATGTGGAGTTTGGGTCCAAGACAAATGAATGATCAAGTTGTCAATACTGGGCAGGGAGAGATTTTAGAGAACGAAGGGTATGATTTGGGCATATTTTGGAGACTTTATATAGAGCATTGGATATATGATTAGAGTTTAGAACTGAACTAAAAATAAAGATTTAGGTGGTCACCATGGTTTTATTTTGGTTTATCATTCTGTCAACCATGATCTAAAAATGCTAAATGGAAAATTCCAGAAATAAACAATGCATATGCTTTAAATTGCTCAGCCTTCTGAGAAGTGTGATGAGATCTGGCGCTGTGCACTCTGTCTTGCCCTGAATGTTAATCTTCCTTTTGTCCTTTTGTACTAAGGTTTGAATTTAGGTCCCCGTGCTTGCTAGGCAGGTTCTCTCCATTTGAGTGACTTCACCATCCCTTGTCCCGCATACTCTTACAGTGAGTGTGCAGTACCTGCCCATAGCCATCTTGGTTATTAGCTCCACTGTCTGTCATGGTGTCACTTGTTGTGTTCAAGTAACCCTCATTTGTTAAATAATGGCCTCAAAGAGCAAGAGTAGTGATGCTGGTAATTTTATCACAGCATATAGTTACAATTGTTCCACTTTATTATTAATTGTTATTAATTTCTTATTGTGACTAATGTATAAACTGACCTTTATTATAGTCATATATGTGAAGAAAAAAACAGTACATGTAGCATTTGGTACCATGCCAGGTTTTAGCATCCATTGGGGGTTTTAGAAACTAAGGGAAGACTACCGTATTTGATATCTAATGTCATGAGGCTAGATGTAGATAGGGAAATGTCCTAGGTTAGGCAGATTAAGAGGGACTGAGGAGAGACGAGGGAAGGGGAGCATGGCATCCTGGAGGCCCAGGTTAGGGAGGCTTCAAGGAGGGCAGGTGCCTGCTGTGTGGGGCAAAAAATCACTTCCAGGTGGTTCAAGAAGGAATGACAGAGAAGTAATTGGAGGTATTGAGGAGGCAACTCTAGTAAGTATGCTACAAAGAGTAGTAGTGGTAGAGAAAACTGATGTCCAGAAAAGTTTCTTGTTTGTTTATTTCTTTGTTCATTTGTTTGCTTATTGAGACAGGCATAACTCAAAGTTGAGCTCTTCCTGACTCAAACTCTCTATTTCTGGTATTACAAGTGTGAAACACAACACCCAGCTAGTGTGTTTTTAAAAGAAAGAAACAATACTTGAAAGAGAAAGAAAAACTGATACTAAAAAGGAGAGAATTGTTGAAAAAGCACCTTCGATGATGCAGTGCTACCCATGGCCACCAAGATATTGTAAACCACTTATGAAAGGGGATGTTGTAATGGTTGGTGAGCTTTTGAGCATGATTCTCTTCAACAGTCTCTCTTCTTACCTCCCCCTCTCTTCCCACTTCTCCTTTCTCACAGTTTGTTTGTTTTTTTCATTTCTTTTTATTTGTGGACATTTTCCTAGTCTTTTTAAGCTGAAGGCAGACATAAATTCCATGATTGCTTTTTCTGCAGCAACACTGGCAGTGACAAGTTGATTATGGAATCTGTGCAATTCCCTTAGCAGTATCTTTTGCAGAACTGGAAATAGTCTGCAGACTGGGGCGATGGCTTAAGTGGAAGAGGGCTGGGATAGCAGGTATGAGGCCCTGTGTTCAATCCTCAGTACTGAAATAAAAAAAGGAAAAAGGAAAAGTTTTGTGGTTTCCTTTATGGACTAACAGGCTCATAAAACTTAAACAATTTTATTTATGTAACAGAAAACTTCTCCTATTATATTTAAAAATTCTCCATTAAACAAACCTTTTTCATAAGCCACAATGATATAACCTATCTCTAATTTTATCTTTCTTCCACTTTTACCCCAAAAATGTGGTATTTACTCCAACTAACTAATATGCCTTAATCCAAGAATCACTACCAAACCATATTGTAAAGTATTATTTTTTTCCTTTGTATGTCACAGGATGAAGCATATTAGTTGATAGCATTATCTTCAATATGATTTTTTTTATTGTATATTGATGTAAATCTATGCTGATAATAGAGATACATATGCATTAAAATATTTTAACTAACTAGAGAGGAGAGCTGGATGTGGTGGCATGTGCCTATAATCCCAGATTCAGGATGCTGAGACAATGAGTTCAAAGCCAGCCTGGACAACATAGTGAGTATATATAGCCTGGCTACAGAGCTAGACCCTGTTTATCAAACAAACAAGCATATAAACAAAAAAAACTTCCAAGGAAACTATGGAGCTGTAGACAAAAATAACAATCCTGGTTTTTAAAGATTACAATAAAGGCACATGCACACCCATGTTTATTCCAACATTGTTCATAGTAACTAAACTATGGAAACAGGCAAGGATCAAGAAAATCTGGTGTTTATATACAATGAAATTTAATTCAGCTACAAAGAAGAATGAAATTTTGTCATTTGCAGGTAAATGGATGGAAATAGAGAACATCACCTTAAGTGAAGTTAGCCAAGTGCAGAAAGCCAAAAGTCCATGCTTTCTCTCACATGTGGAATATAGACCTAATATAAATACAGCAATACTATGAAAAATATGCCATGCTAAGGGAGGTCACAAACGAGAGAGGGAGGGTAAAAGAAGGAAGTTAAGAAGGTGAATATGGGGTTTATGTACTCTCTATACAAAAATGAATATAGAATTTTTAAACCAGTCACAAGCATCAAAAGGCTGGGACTAAGGCAGAAAGAAGAAAAATAAAGATGAACCAAATTGGACTATGATACATATAAACATGGAAGTGCCACAAGGAAACTTCCTGTGTACCTATCCTAAACAACAGAAAATGCCATTTTTTTGTTCTTTTCTTATACAAAATTGGGCAAGAGGAGGGTGAAGCAGGTTCTGCCTGGGGTGGGGTGGGGTTGGTACCAGTTCAAGGAGGGGTGGAGGTGGAGAAATGGTAAAGGAGGGTGAATATGATGTAAATATTGTGTACTCATGTATGCAAATGGAAAAAATGAGACCTGTTGAAACTATTCCAAGAATGAGGGGAGGGAGAGATAAAGAATGGTGGAAGGGGTGAATTCAAGTACAATACATTTGTTATAAGAACTTTTGTAAATGCTGTATCCCCACCCAGCACAATAAAAGAATTTTTTTAAAGAAAATAATACATAACTAAAGGAAATTAGCACTCCAGTACCATACAATATGAAGAAAGAGCAATCTAAATTTTTGAGCTCTCATTAGCGATCAGAAAACATTTATTAGCAAACATAACAAACCACCCCTTTGCCTATCATTTTTAAATGGAATTAACTTTGTTTTTATTAATTGGTCCTGTGGTTTGAACTCAGGGGTTCACACTTGCTAGGCAAGTGCTCTTTCACTCGAGTCATGTCCTCAGTCCTGTACCTAGCATTTTATGAAATACCGTATCAGGACTGAAAGGCAGTTCTCCATAGCCATTACTCACCAAAAACAGGGTTTCAGACTCGTTAAACTAAGCAAAAAGAAGTTGTGGAATTCAGTCATTGGGCATCTGTGGCCAGAAGACTTGGGCTAGAATCTGTACTCTTGGAGAATGGCAGTGGACTCTCGACCACAGAGAAATATGTTCTCTAGAGGGCTGTGGGGAGCTGGGCTCCACAGAGAGCTTTCAACTATGCAAAGGAGGACAGGAGATAGGCTGGGGAGAGTCAGTGGTTACAGGGACATGGTTTGCCATGGGTCAAGCATTCTATGAGATAAGGTTTTTGGAATTGCCAAGAAGCTAGCAGCAAGAGGTACTGAACTGAACAAGAGAAGAAATGGCATGGCTGGGGTTACATTTGAGGTGGTGACCAAGGACCACAGCACTAGAATTTTAAGTGTCACTGCCAGGCACTGTTAAGATAACTTCCAGTGTCCTGTAAGGAAGTTGAGGTGGAGGGACCAGCTAGAACTCCACAGTTGTGGCCTCCTGATGTCCAAAAAGCTTTCCATTACACTTACAAGGTAGTGCCTCATGGTCTTTCCTGCCTTGAATGCATGGGTCTACACAGGCCACCTGCACAGCCCCTTCCCAAGAGAAGCCCTGAAGCAGACTTGCCACCACGGAGCTTGGAGCTGAGGTACCTGCTTTACAAATATGAAGCCCTGAGTTGAAACCCAAATCCCACCAAAAAAAAAAAAAAAAAAAACCCACAATGCAGAAAAAGCTGGGGAAGTAGGTAGAGCTAGGTAGAGTACCTGCTTAGCAAATAAAAGGCCCTGAGTTCCACCCTTAGTAGCACCAAAAATAAAATAAAATTGCTGAGTTTAGCAAAAACTTGTTAGCACCAACCTTCCCAGACTTTACTTAGATACAGTGAGATGAAGATGAAGAAAATTGGTTGATGTGCTTCATATACACATACAAAAGAGAACAATGAAACCTGTTGCAATCACTTTAAGTTGGGTGGGGTGGGGCCTGCATGACAGATGTGAGGGCAATGTAACCACTGGATAATGTAAGTCTGTTTGGGAGTTTAACAATGAATCTCCCCTGTACAACAAATATTTCCTAATAAAAATGAAATAAATAAATAAATAAAATGCATCATAATAAACAAATCAGCAAAACTGATGAAAGAAAAATTGAAAGTATTCAGTAGAATGAGCCAAAGAAAAGAAAAATTAAACAATAGCAATCTGAGAAATCAGGGGCTCTGTCAGGTAGACCTACTTGTCCATGTTGACAATCTCAGAAGGAAAATGGAAAGAAAGAAGCAAAGAGAATTTTTGAAGGAACAATGACCGAAAATAATATTGATGAAAGACATTAACATATACATCTAAGAAACTAGACTAAATAAGATTCACCAAAGACATCTACAGTGAGACATGTAACCGAAACTGAAAGACAAAGACAAAGAATCATGAAAGGATCAACAAACAAACAACTCCTCACACACACGTGATCCTCAGTGAGACTAATAACTGATTTCTCATCAGAAACCTTGAATTTCAGAAGGCAGAAAGAGGGCATATTTAGGAGAAATTTATCAAATTAGAATTGTATGTCTGATAATCTTCCCTTCATAAGAAAGAAGACTGGTTCCAGTTTCTGGGTCAGTAAGGAATGAGCTTTGAAATCTTCACTCCCACTTACACAGAAGGAAACAAGCTAGGAAAAACAAAAGTTAACAGCTCCTCTTAGATTAATTGGAAAATTCAGTTCATGAGGAAAACTGATGACTGGCAAGCCAGAAAGAGGCAGGAAGATGCAGAGAATCACAACTTGCTGGTGCAGAGCACACTTAGGAATTATTACCAGGGTAGGGAAACATGAACCATGAGGGACAAATTTCTGGAGGCTCAGGCTAGAAAATCTGAGAGATAAAACTTTAGGGGAACCCAGACTTTTCTGAGTTTCTTTTCAAGGACTCCTTCCTGACTCTTGCAGTGAAGATTAAAAAAAAAGAAAGAAAAAAGAAAAGTTGATGACAACAAAAACAACAGTGACAGCAACACACACTTTTGTGCTTCTACCAGGAAGAAAGAGGAAAGTAACCATTTGTACCAGGTCATTAGTAGTCTCTTCTCCTAATGGGGTTTTCCTAAAGGGAAGGTATTTTGCCATAGCTTTGGGATAACCTCCAAAGTGCCCAACAAACTGTGAGGTTTGGGGTGTTTTGTTGTTGTTTATTGAACAGGGTCTTGCTATATAGCCCAGGGTGGCCTTGAACTCACAATTTTCCTGCCTCTGCCTCCCAAGTGCTAAGATTACATGCATGTGCCAACGTGCCTGGTTTCCTTCATGTGTGGTTTTTAACACAGCCCAACAGACCTGGATGAAAAAAAAATACCAAAGTTTGTCTATCTTTAGCCTTCCATGAGAGAGAATGGAAATACCCAAGTCCAGACCCTACAGTCTTACCACCTTGCATAAGGCACAAGGATAAAGTGAAAAGCGCTTGTGATGAACACATCCCAGGAACAAAAGCCCACATACATAGACTCCTGACTGTTTCCCATCCCCTCACATATTGCCATGACATCAGTAGGGCTCCTGAACAGAAACAGGAAAGTGAAAGAATTGTACATCACAGATCTTGTGTAAGAAGCATTTGGGCAACCCCAAGTCAACAGGAGAGACAAAACAAAGAACGTGAGAAAACTTTAGTCTGTCATGTACAGCAACAACAAACACTAAACTAAGCCCACCTTCTAACTAGATGAGAAAAACCTCACATTATAGACCTATTGTGTTGGTTATTTTACCCAAACTGTATGCCTAGCTTCCAAAATATTATCATAAGACATAATAAGAGAAATATATACTCCTCTTACTCCCATACACAATTTGATGTCACAGAATTAACTTCAGAATCAGAAATAAATATGGCACAGATTTTAGAATAATTGGACTGGGACCTTAAAACTATGATTAATGTAGTGAAAGCTTTAATGGAGAGGTGGACAAAAGGTAAGAACTGAAGTGTAATTCAAGCAGAGAGATGGAAAAACCTAGAAAATACTCAAAGATGATCTTGGAAACTGGAAACATTGTAGCAGAAATGAATAATGCCTTCAATGGGCTCATAGCTTGATGAGATATTGATACACACTTAGAAAATTGAAACACAAAGAGAAAAAAAGAATGAAAAGTCAATAGAGAATATCTAAGAACTGTAGAATCATTAAAGAAGACACACATATGGATAATGGAAATATCAGAAGAAAAAAAGAAGGAAGGAAAAGAGATGAAGAAATGTTTGAAGCAGTAACGAGTGAGAGTTCCCAAACTGAGAGTGGCAGACACTAAATCAAGAACTAGGAAACCAACAGAAACCCAAGCAGGATAAATATAAAAAATACACTTTAGTATATCATACTCAAGCAGAAGTAGAAAACATGAAGAGCCTGGAGAGGAACAAGGAGGTAAATTACATGCAACTTCTCTCCAAGAAGAATCATGCAGTAGAATGGAGAACTTAAAGTGCTGAAGGAGAAAAAAAGGAAAACCATCAGACTAGAATTAAGTATCCATTTAAATTATCTTTGAAAAGTGAGGGAGAAAGACAGGAATGAATAATCAACAGACACAACTAAAACCAGAAATCAATGGAGGACATTATTACTGATCATACATAAACACAAAATATTATTAGAGAACAAGATGAACCAAGAAACAAGGCAAGCTGGTTGAAAAGGACATATTCCTTCAAATATAAAATTACCAAAACAGACCGTGAAGACATAAAAACTTTAAGGAAACCAATAATAAGCAAAAAAATTGAGTGTCAGAGAAATCGAGGACTAAATGGTATCTTCCAAACATCAGAAGAGAAGAATAGGCTTGGTAACTTCTTCAGTGATGTCGCATTGGATAACAAAGTCAATTAATTAAATCATAAAAAATCAGTCAATGTAATATGTCACATTGACAAAACTTTGGAAACCACATAATTATTTTGATTTATGCAGTAAAGACATTTAATATAAATACATCTTCTATGATAAAAATCCTCAGAAAACTGAGAATAACATTATATTTCCTCAATATCATAAAGGATATTTACAAAAGACATACAACCAATATGATGCTCAATGACAAAGGACTGAAAGCTTTCCCCTAAGGCTAGAAATAGGACAAGGATATTATTTCTCCACTGATAGTTAACATTGCACTGCAGATTAGACAGGCAATTAAGCAAGAAAAATAAATTACAGTTACACAATTTGTAAAAGAGAAATTCACAAATGGATAAAACCTTTCCAAATCCACAAGAAAGAAAATTTTCAAGGTATAATGTCAACATGCAAAAATGCACTGTGTCTGAAAAAAAAATGAAGAAAACAATTAAATTTACAACAGCACATGAAAAAACTAATTTACCTCAGAATAAATTTAACTTAGTGGGCAAAAGACTTTTTTTTTAACTAAATGCTATCAAGAGTTGCTGAGAAAAATTAAACAAGACCAAATAGATGCCACCTCATTTGTTTCCATGCATAATAGAACTTAATACTATTAAGATCTCAATGCTATCCATAAAGATTCAGATTTGATGAAATTTTAAACAAATTTGCAAACACTATTCATTCAGAAATGGAAAAGCCTATCCTCAAATTCTTATATAATTTCAAGTGTCCCTGGATAACAAAAATGAATTTGATAAAGAACAAATTGGTAGAATTCACACTTTGTAATTTCAAAACATACTACAAAACCACAATAAACAAAATATGTGATACTGATAAAAGAAGAGACAAACAGACCAGTGGAATAAAATTAAGAGTGTAAAAGTAAACCCATATGTCTAAGGTATCATTTTTGACAAGGTTGCAAGTCCATTCAAATGTGAAAGAATGGTCTCATCAGCAGAAAATTCTAGGATGACGGGATTTCCACATGCAAAAGAATGAGGTTGGACCCCTACAACACAGCAGAATAAAATACTAACTCAAAATGGGTCAGTGCTCTAGTGGTGGATATGAGCAGAAGTCATAAAAATCTTAGCAGAAGCTAGGGGTAAGTAACACTTTTGACCTCAGATTTGACAATGTGTTCTTGGATATAACTTCAAATGCACAAGAATCAAAAGAAAAATGGTAACTTGGACTTTATCAAATCTAAAAACTTTTGTATGTCAAAAAACATAATCAAGAATATGAAAAGACAACCATCTTAATTAGGGAATATATTTACAAATCATACATCTGATAAGGAATTACTATCCACAATGTAGAAAGCACTCTTACAGTTCAATTAGAAACAGGACAAGCAACTCACGTTTAAAATATGAGACTTGAATACAGCTTTTTTTACAACTATATACAAATGGCCAAAAAGTACATGAAATTCACACAATATGAAAAATCTCTTAACCTAGTGTCATTGAGCTTCTAACATCTCTCTGTTGGCTTATTTTGTATCCTAGCCTTTTAGGGCTTGTCCCTTAACCTGCACAGTTGAGTGGAAAGTCAGCAATTGGGTTCTGATGGCTCCATTTGTCAAGTTTTCCACTTGCTATTTATAGTTCTCTGTAGTTTGTGAAGCTCAGTCAATGTTCTGCAAGGTGTCGAGACTGCCTCAGGTTTTACTTCTGCCTGTGCCTTGTGGGTGGATTTGTTTCTCTTTTTGTACCATTTCCTCTATACAACTGCCCTGACGCTGTCCATCCTAGGAGAGATGCCTCCATATGCATGCAATCCATGTGTTGCTGCATTTGGATTTTATTAGTTTATACTAAGAGATCCCTGTAACACATTTGTCTCCACTGCTAGCTACAAACACCATGGAGGGCAGGAATGTTACTATATTCTCTTGTGGCCTCCAATGTGAAGCACTGGTATTGGGCCACAGAGGTTTATGAAATTACCATTAGTATTAGTGTGATGAAAACTTTCAGTATTTGTGTGGTCTTCAGCTAGACCACAAACTGTTGAAAGCAAAAATCATTTTTCACCTGTTTTCTTTTTTCAAAGAAATTTGTAATATGCTATTTTGTGTTAAAATGGAAGTATTTTTTTTAATGAATACTTAAAA